>NC_143043.1:41784946-42054946 GCF_057628025.1 Oncorhynchus mykiss
GTTTAATTTGTTCCCAGAGGGATGGCACCTAGGGAGTGTTTAGGTAAGAGGCCTGAGAGCATACATAACCCATAGTATTTACTATCTATACACACTAGGTAAGACCTGGGCGGACCACCCCATGTATTTTGGCTCACCAGGTGGTGCTAAGTTAGGTAAGTAGTGGGGAGGCAGGTAAGGTAGGAGAGGGTAGGTTAGGTAAGTAGTGGGGAGGCAGGGAAGGTAGGAGAGGGTAGGTTAGCTAAGTAGTGGGAAGGTAGGAGAGGGTAGGTTAGGTAAGTAGTGGGAAGGTAGGAGAGGGTAGGTTAGGTAAGTAGTGGGGAGGCAGGTAAGGTAGGAGAGGGTAGGTTAGGTAAGTAGTGGGGAGGCAGGTAAGGTAGGAGAGGGTAGGTTAGGTAAGTAGTGGGGAGGCAGGGAAGGTAGGAGAGGGTAGGTTAGGTAAGTAGTGGGGAGGCAGGGAAGGTAGGAGAGGGTAGGTTAGGTAAGTAGTGGGGAGGCAGGGAAGGTAGGAGAGGGTAGGTTAGGTAAGTAGTGGGGAGGCAGGGAAGGTAGGAGAGGGTAGGTTAGGTAAGTAGTGGGGAGGCAGGTAAGGTAGGAGAGGGTAGGTAAGTAGTGGGGAGGCAGGTAAGGTAGGAGAGGGTAGGTAAGTAGTGGGGAGGCAGGTAAGGTAGGAGAGGGTAGGTTAGGTAAGTAGTGGGGAGGCAGGTAAGGTAGGAGAGGGTAGGTTAGGTAAGTAGTGGGGAGGCAGGTAAGGTAGGAGAGGGGGCTTTGACATTTACTTTCTTTGCTTTGGATCCGTTCAGCCCCTTTTCCCCAAATTTACCGTGTGAAGGACAAAATCCTAGTAAACGGTAAATTCTCTGCCTTTGTCATCCTTACTCGCACCTACAGTCCATACCTCTTTTACTCCACGGGGAGTTGAGTTGTAGCAGGGTGTTGCGTTCCCTCTCCAAGAGGCGTACGTAACACTGCTGTATCACAAAAATATCAGTTTCACAACCAGTGTGTCAAATGTGTTGTACATCAGTTGACAACCTGAGTGTGTACGGGGCCTCTGATTCAGTATGACCCTATTGATAGGTGATACTGTGCCTTTCCCTACCCTCTTCAGATGTGCACATGTCCCCATCAACCTTTTAGTATCATCAACATTTTTGTTTAAGGCCCAGTCATCAATATACCTTCTCCTTAAAATGGGCATTAGCATTTACAACCCCTGGCAGGTGCTTAAGTATATTAAATCATACACAAATGAATGGCTTCATCACTGCCTTCCTTGCTCAGCAATGCAGAACAACTATAAACTGGAGGTGCTCAAATGAGTCTCTAATAAATAAGATGAACAAAATTAAAATATTCTAGAATTAATTTGAGACTGGTGCTATATATTTGTTTTCTTTTTAAGGAGAAGTTTATTTCTAATTCAATGCGTAACACTTGTATCTTTTATCAATGTTTATTATGATTATTTCTGTAATTTAATGTGGCTCTGCACTTTCACCGGATGTTTGTTTGAGACAATGCATTTCTGAACATAATACACCAATTTCAAATGAGGTTTTGGACATAAAGATTAACTTTATCAAACAAAAGTTTGTACAGACAAAGGAATTGTCCAGTTGGAACATTAATTAAGTTTTATGTTAAAAACAATCCTAAAGATTGATTCCATACTTAGTTTGGCATGTTTCTACGGGCTGTAACGGAACTGTTTGAACTTTTCGTCCGACGTTCGGCACGACCTGAACGCGCTTTTGGATTTGTTTACCGAACGCCCTAACAAAAGAAGATATTTGGACATGACTGATGGACATTATCAAACAAATCAAACATTTATGATGGACCTGGGATTCCTGGGAGTGCATTCTGATGATGATAATCAAAGGTAAGTGAATATTTAAAATTCTATTTCTGGGTAATGTTGACTACCCAATATGGCGGGTATCTTTTTGGCTGCTTTGTTGTCTAAAGGCTGTACTCAGATTATTGAATGGTTTGCTTTCTCTGTAAAGTTTTTTTGAAATCTGACACAGCGGTTGCATTAAGGAGAAGTTTATCTAAAGTTCCATGTATAATAGTCTTTATCAATGTTTATTATGAGTATTTCTGTAAATTGATGTGGCTCTCTGCACAATCACCGCATGTTTTAGAACTACTGAACGTAACGCGCCAATGTAAACTCAGATATTTTGATATAAATATGAACTTTATCAAACAAAACATACATGTATTGTGTAACATGAAGTCTTATGAGTGTCATCTGATGAAGATCATCAAAGGTTAGTGATTCATTTTATCTCTATTTCTGCTTTTTGTGACTCCTCTCTTTGGCTGGATTTAGCTCATGGCATTCTGCCAGAAACCTGACTCAAACAGCTTTTATTCGCTCCCCCTTCACAGTCGAAGCCTGAAACAAGGTTCTAAAGACTGTTGACATCTAGTGGAAGCCTTAGGAAGTGCAATATGACCCCATAGACACTGTATATTCGATAGGCAATGACTTGAAAAACTACAAACATCAGATTTCCCACATCCTGGTTGGATTTTTTCTTAGGTTTTTGCCTGCCATATGAGTTATGTTATACTCACAGACATCATTCAAACAGTTTTAGAAACTTCTGAGTGTTTTCTATCCAAATCTACACATTTTTGCATATTCTAGCTTTTGAGCCTGAGTAGCAGGCAGTTTACTCTGGGCACCTTATTATCCAAGCTACTCAATACTGCCCCCCAGTCCAAAATACGTTTTAAAGATGTGAGCCTCATGGTGATTTAACAGCATTTAATTTCCTATCTTTCTTTCCTCTCTTTCATCCCTCTCTTTCATCCCTTTCCTTCATTAGCAGGGACTGGAAAAGGATGATGTACAGGAGAAGACCCTACATCACTGCCCTCTCTCTGTCTCCCACTCATCACTCACCGTCAGCCTTAACCAATAACAACATTAACCCATTCTATATTGTTCTGGCTAACTGAGGTTGGAATATGGTCACCTACGGTTAGGGCTAGTGTTAGGGCCAAGGTTAGGGCTAGTGTTAGGGCTAGGGTTAGGGCTAAGGTTAGGGCTAAGTTTAGGGCTAGGGTTAGGGCTAAGTTTAGGGCTACGGTTAGGGCTAAGGTTCGGGCTAGGGTTAGGGCTAGGGTTAGGGCTAAGGTTAGGGTTAGGGCTAAGTTTAGGGCTGGGGTTAGGACTAGGGTTAGGGATAGGGTTAGGGCTAAGGTTAGTGCTAGGGTTAGGGTTAGGGCTAAGGTTAGGGTTAGGGCTAAGTTTAGGGCTAATGTTAGTGCTAAGGTTAGGGATAAGGTTAGAGCTAAGGTTAGGGCTAAGGTTGTGGTTAGGGTTAGGGCTAAGGTTAGGGCTAAGGTTAGGGTTAGGGATAAGGTTAGGGCTAAGGTTGTGGTTAGGGCTAAGGTTAGGGCTAGGGTTATAGGGCTAGGGTTAGGATTAAGGGTTAACCTTAGCCTCAACCCTAACTCAAACCTTTACCTTATCCTATAAGGTTAGGGTTGTTTATTGGTCCACTACAGGTCCTCTACTGGTCCACAACTCTGCCTGCTTCAACAAAGGTCATTCCAGAACAAAAGATTAGCTTGCAACTTGCCTCTGATTTAAGTGTTGATACTTTTCATAAAGACAGGTCACTGAAATGGTCAGTTTGAAAGTGTGAAAACCCAAATGTATACAAATCTATAAAGGGACCTTATAATTGTCCTTCTACTGAGGAGGTACACACAGTATCTCCTCAGTAGAATCTAGACTCTTTGATGACATTTCAAATGCCATCGTGTCCCTTTCAGTTCCTTTGACGTTCCATTGTACACTACAGAGATTAGTTGGCTAGTGGATTAATTGTAAGCTTCTGAGTCAAATCAAACAATTTCCCAGGACGGAGATCTCAGTGACCAGCCACTGAACACGACAACAGACTCCAGAACCCCCAGACATTGAGATGAGAGCCATCATCTGGCATAGAGATCTGTTGTGCTGTGCGAACTTCTCCGCTATGTAAACACACAAACACTGTCTCCCACTCTTCATCTTTCCTCCCTTCGGGGGTGCAATACTTCAAAACAATCAACCACGGCCCTACACTTGGTAAACATCAACAGACAGAAGTAGAACATCTGAGCTCCACTAGGCCTACTGGTCAGTGTGTAAAGTACATCAGAGGGTTGCACTGACGCTAAGCTAATGCTAAAGTACTGGAGCAAATAACCAGCACATTCCTGAAGATCCATGTTTCTCAAACTAGCTGTTTGCTGTCCAATGAGGCCACATCAGAGGGCCTTGGTGCACTGTCGCCATGGTAAAATACTGGAGCCAATAAGCAGAGTCCTGAAGATGTTAGCAGTGGTGCATCTGAAGTAACAAGGAGAACTGGGGACACTGATACTAACTTGCAGCTCTGCAGCCAAGAGTACACTGACTCGTACCCTCATCATCATCATAGTTACCTCACACACCAACCATCCCCATAGGACAGTACTCAGCAGCATTAGTCCATAGGACAAGACTACTGTAGATGGATAGTGACCCCCAAAACTGTGAGCCAGCTTGCCCATCACTCCATGATTACTCTATCATGTCCATGCCAGTCAGCCATCTCAGCAGATAAGGGGTGATTAATTCATGCAACCGCTGCATTCATCAATAAAGCCACTCTCAGCTGCTTGAGCTTCTCTGGGTAATGGAGAGGCACAGCCGGGCCAGGAGAGCACTCCAGTCAAATGAGGAAGCAGCGCTATACTCACTTTCTCTCTGTGGATGAGTGGGGTGAAGTTCCTGACATATCAGATGACTGTCAGGCCTGCCATGGACAGTACTGTAGGCTACATCCAGTACATGGATACTTTCAGCTTTAAGGGAAATGTCTAGTTTAGTGTAGGTCTAAAATGATAGTGATGGATATGTGCTGTCAATCAGGTGAAACCTGTACATATAGAGTAATCTGCATACAGAGGCATTGAGGCAAGATATTCTGTTTCAGCAGGATTATATCCTTTATTTAGACACTGGCACTGATCAATGTGGCACTCTTCTTGACTGCTTAGCTGGCACCAGGAAGAGAGCTTTCCGTCTGGTGCTGCACTGGGGTGATGTGATGGAGTACATGCACACACACACACACACACACAAATGACTCATGTGATGTTGGCATCAAGGTTTATTATCCTTTATAATGTACAATATACAAAAATATAGAGTACCAAAAAATTCACAGTGTCTAAAAGGCAGTGATTACAGTCTATGTCACATATCTAACAGTACCACCAGGTCAGTTGCATAGAAGGGCACCGAGCCAATCAGGGGACAGAGCTCCACAATGTGACATCCAGCTTGTCCAATCAAAAGTGACTACAGGGCCAGGGGAAGCAAATTAGAGGGAGTCACCATTTAAGGGGAGCCAATTACAAACCCAAGAAACGTGGGTGAGGCATGTGTGGAAAAGGAAAACCACAGGATGGAAGTGTTACTTTAAGTCCTCTAAACAGCATAATTACTTTTATCTAATTTACATGACTCTTTGTTGTACATTTGCTGTATCAAGTTCTTATTTTACATGTTTTATTAAGGTAGGGCTTTTCATTATAAATGTTTTATTGTGGTGGTGACATTGATTCTGTGTTAAACTGGCACAAGTGCCTCTAAAACGACGGGCTGTCTTTGTTACTCTAAGATACTACACAAGATGTAGCCAAACTGTACATCTGCACAAAGTAACAAAACAGCTGTTGTGTATTCATTACGGAAACCGTTTAAGACCCAAACGGAAAGCCAAAAGAGAAAAACAAGAGTTTTTATTGGACAAATTCATGTACGTCCCTCTTCGTTTCATTCCGTTTGCGAAACATTTTGCAACAGAATCGGTGGAATGAATACATCCCTGGAAAAGATGTCTAGGCCGTAGTCAACCAGTCACATTGACTAGCTCTATCCCCTTACAAACCCCATGGTTGGTGTGTACATAGCTGCTGCACTTTTTTACAACTATAAGGCTTCAAACAAAACAAACAAAACAAAAAACAGTGTTAGCTATACAATAATATACATTTACATTATACTAACCTTTAGATGTCATTAATGGTCTGCAGATCGAAGGCTGTCTCTTATGTACAGATAGAGCTCTCGTGCATATTGCGGAACTATAGAATTAGAATTATAGAATAAAATCCTTCTATTTCTATGAGAGGAACTAGAAGCATCGCTGCTGAATTAGCATAACATCAGGCATAATAAGAAAATATAGCTCAGTTGTGTTTCTCAAATTCCTTTATGATCCAAGCTTCCCCATGAGAACCGTGCAGCTCTCCATAAACTTACAACGATTAACATCTTATACGTGGAACACACAGAAACCCAGCGGAACGTCAGGAGTGCCATCATCATTATGTGTGAAAAAATGCACATAGTCCTTTACAGATCCCGTCATATACAGTCATATGTAATAAAGCATTACATTTACATTGTACAAAATACATACAGAGTTGTCTGTTCCTCTCCTCATTCAAGCTCACAGGCATACACATACGAAGCAAGCAAACATACACATACAAGCAAAACATTAATCTCATACCAAAGTATTTCTAAGCATGATTTAGCAATGTTAAGAGAGGGATCCATTAATATTTGATACAGTCAGACTTATATTTGCTTCTACATGAATCTGTGTTTTATTTTTTTGTTCTTATTTGTAAAATATGTCAGATACACATTGGCTACTAAGCTGCTTTGAAAAATGTAAAAATATTGTATTTTGTGATGTGAAACTGATGAGAAACTAAAAAGTGAATCAGCTATTATTTGTGAAATAAAACTTTTCCTCCTATACTACTGTTCTCTCTCTCTCTCTCTAGCATTAAACAAATAACCTCCCTCATAACAAAACCACTTCAAAAAAAGGTGCCACACTACTAGCTTATTATCCTAGCTTGTATGATATCATATCAAAATGCGGTTGCAGTCCAGTTCTCCACACTGAGCGGTAGTAGGTAGGTACAGTGCTCAGTAGAATGCATCCATTTCATTCTAGAAGTCTTTATATAATCTGACCCCACATTATCCCCTCTTTTGCATACAGACAGGCACCCGAGGCAACCCAAAGCTGTACCAACTGTATCCCGTCAACTGATTCCAACTCTCTCAGTCAGACACCTCAGATCTCTATCCCATGTTCAGATCATTCCCTGGGAAGCCTACCTATACATTACATAACATAGCTAGGCAGCCTGATGTGTGGGGCCTTGTTTGGACATAAGCAGATTAAAACTAGAGTCTATCCAGCAATGAGTATGTCTGTATCTGTGTGGACCAATATAGGTAGTGTTTTGTCCATAACCGATCACACGCTGCCATCCATGGATGTGCCTCTGTTCCCCGGGTCCTCTAGTACCACCCAAAAACATGGCAGAGCTGAAGTCCCAGGTTCTTGTCCTCCTCATGTCATGTGATGAGGTGAGCTGGGTGCATTCATCCATCTACCTCCAAACACAATAGAACTGATATTGGCCTCCTGATCTCTTGAATTAATTTAGTAATTTTTTTGGTTTCCTCATGATTTGCAACCACCGCACTGAAGCAAGGACAGACACCAGGATATGCGCCGGTTGGGATGTTCCCGGTAACTTGTTGTTGGGAGAGTTTAGAATGGGGATAAAAGCTGCAGACAGAGGGGATGTTGGTGTCATAGAGACTCATTCATAGAGGTGACCAGACAGACCAGAGAGGAGAAGATGTGGCCATTTTGAGTATCTCTTAAGGCCACCTCTAGCCTCTCTGAATAGCACAACACCCACAGTAAGGCGATCAGGTTGTCAAGTTCCACAGGGATAAGTCATTGTCCAAATCCTTACTGTAGCTTATAGTGTCTTATGGAGTTCATCATTCAGCTCTCCATCAAAGCACTACGTTGACACTGTGATGTCCAGTACCAGGATCAGGTTCCTGGCTCTAGTTAGTGAGTCTAGGGGATGCATCAGTATCCATACTGTATCCACCCCTACAGAGTGCTGATAGTACGTTCCAGGTATACCCTTACACACACACACCCCACCATTTTGGCGATACCATGGGATAAAGGAAAGGAGAGCAAAAATGAGATCCAGGTCTTAGGTTGTGTTCAGTCACCATGGCATTTGTCACCATGGCGATGGGGGTGGAGTTCAGTCTGGGTAGGTAGGTGAGGCTGGGGTCCTTGGGGTGTGTGTCTCAGCTGTGGTTATAGGTCCTGCAAGGGGAAGGGGAGGAGTCAGGCCTGTTGTAGTCGAATTTTCCCAGCGCTGTGGGGTAGTAGGTGGTAGTGTAAACGTTAGTTTGCTGCAGGGGCGTTGGGTAGAAGTTAGACCTCTCGTCTGGGAGCAGGTTGTTCTTGTTCAGAGTCTGGAAGTGGAGAGAAGACAATCATAACAGATGACAGTGGCTACAAACTTAGACAGAAAACACTGGAGGATGTAAAAGGTACATACTGTTCAGTAAAGTGTAACATACTGTTAATGTATGTCTGGGTGAGGTGGGAAGAGTATAGAAAACAGTCATAACAGTGACATAAGAGTTTCATAACAGTGCCATAACAGATGGTTTAGTTTACCAATGACTCAGACAGGAGCAATATCCATATATTATACTCTTACAAGTTGAAAAGTGGGCTACAGTGCTGGGTACTGGAAGTGCATCTTTTAGCAAGGTAGAAAACATCAACAAAATGTGATTTATCAGCCATAAATCAAGCATAATCAATTAACAAATATGAGAGGGATGAATAAATTACAGTAGGTCCTTCTAAATGAGGAAACAGCACAAAGTACATTTTTACTGTAGGGTGCATTCAAAATGGAACTCTTTTACCTTTATAGTGCACTACTTTTGACCAGGGCCCATTTGGAAAGTAGTGCACTATATGGGCAATGGGGTGTCATTTGGGACTCACACTTAATGTAATGCACTTGCACTTTACAGGCAGGTTGCGGCGGCTAGAAGCCACAACAAGCCGACGGAGGGAACACTACGGACGGCTGCTCAGTAATGTAATTTATCTTAACAGCTCTGGTCCCTGCTCTGTAATTGGGTTCCAGAATCAGTGAAATGCACAACAACGTCGGCCATTTTGAAATGCCCTGGAGGAGGGCGGTGAGGGCCTGTGAAGAAAGACCAATGATAACCGCAGTAGTTCTCAGGTTGAGTGAGTGGCTCTAGCGAGCTAACCTGGTTAAACCAGACTGAATGCTGTGCTCACAGGTTAAACATAGCAAAATCAGTTAAGATGCCAGGCTAATAGTTAGCTAGCTACCTGTGGTATGAAACCTGCCTAGCCATACTTATTCTATTACGCCTCTGCTCTCACTGCATGGCTCTGATCATCAGTGCCAGGTATTAGAACCCAGCCTCAACTACTGCGCCACAACACATCACTCACCCAGCAGGCGGCTGACAGCTTTAGAAAAACAATCAGGTGTCCTTCTGAGAAGCAACAACCATCATCTGAGATAGACTGTCCTAGCACAGTACTTGACTAATTAGGGGGAAAAATAATATGGAACTATGTATACTAGATGGATCATGACCTTGGTCCTAAGGCTAAACCCTGACCTACGTATGAAGGGCAATGCCACGGTGGGACGGATCGATGGGGTCGGAAGGTGGCTCATAGGCACACGCAGGTGTTAGGTCCAAGAGTGAGGAAAGGTGGGGCAGGCAGGTGCAGCTTGACTTTACATTTATTATTGAATTTAATATAGCTGAGCCAACCTCAATGTTTTGGCTGATGCTTTCTCAAGAGATGATGGTTCAGCATTATAGACAGCAGCGGGAGTCAGTTGCTATAACAGCCCAACGGGGTCCAATAATAAGGACTGAGGCTATGATCAGGCAGAGACACAAGACACCATGGAGTAAGGAAACCAGGTGAAGACAGATAAGAGTTCTGAGCTCTCACTATTACTCATCCTCATATAATGAAAGAACCCTAAACATAAGGAAAATCTTCTCAAAGCCATATGAATGGCTGGTGTTACAGCATCTCTTTGCCACGCAGACAATTGTACATGTCTGTGTGTGTACATGTCTGTGTGGGTATATGTCTGTGTGTGTATATGTCTGTGTGGGCATATGTCTGTGTGGGTATATGTCTGTGTGTACATGTCTGTGTGGGTATATGTCTGTGTGTTTATATGTCTGTGTGTGTATATGTCTGTGTGTGTATATGTCTGTGTGGGTATATGTCTGTGTGTGTATATGTCTGTGTGTGTATATGTCTGTGTGTGTATATGTCTGTGTGGGTATATGTCTGTGTGTGTACATGTCTGTGTGTGTATATGTCTGTGTGTGTATATGTCTGTGTGTACATGTCTGTGTGTGTACATGTCTGTGTGTGTATATGTCTGTGTGTACATGTCTGTGTGTGTATATGTCTGTGTGTGTATATGTCTATGTGTGTATATGTCTGTGTGTGTTCATGTCTGTGTGTGTACATGTCTGTGTGTGTATATGTCTGCGTGTGTATATGTTTGTCTGTGTGTGTATATGTTTGTCTGTGTGTGTATATGTTTGTCTGTGTGTGTGTGTGGACATGTTTAATTATACTTGTGGAGAACAGAAGTTCCAATAAACTGAGCATTTTCTGACCAACTGGGGACATTTTGCAAGCCCCCACAAAGAAAAAGGCGATTTCCAGGGGGTTTAGGGTTAGGGTTAGAATTAGGTTTAGGAGTTAAAGTTAAGGGTTAAAGTTAAGTTTTAGGGTTAAGGTTAGGGTCAGGGTTAGGGCTAGGGTTAGGAAAACTAGGATTGGAATGGGAATCAATTGTGTGTCCTCACAAGGTTAGTAAAACAACAGTGGATGTGCGTGTGTCTATGCATGTGTGTCTGCATGCAGAGGACTCAGGCCTGTTGTGTGTGTATATGCATGTCTGTGTGTGTATCTATCCACATGAGTGACAACCCTTGTATACTGTACCTGTGACAATACCTTGAACTCCATGGGCGTGTACTTCTCGTTCTTTGGTGTGGTGTTGCCCTTGTAGTTGAGGTGGTTGGGTGTGGTTGGGTGTATGACGGCAGACTCCTGCGAGGGCTTGTGGAAGTGCTGACAGTACACATAGACCAGGAAGGACAGAAGGCCCGCCCCCAGGAAACAAGACACGCCTGTGGCTATCAGGTGCAGAGAGCTGAATGCTGTGCAAAAACAACAAAGCAGACAGATGGGAGGAGGTCAGTCATGATGTCTAGTTCAATTATCGGTGTCTGTTATCTGTCGTTTTCGTTCTCTCATCATAACTCTTTCTTTCTTTCCTCATCCTCCTTCACATATTGTATTGCAGCAAAGTGGTAGCCTGGTCACATATCTGTTTGTGCTGTCTTGCCAATTCATGGTGACAATGACCTCAGGAGTTGGCAAGACATCACAAACATATTGGGGACCAGGCTAGTAAAATGGTGGTTCATTCAAGGGAATCAAGCTCCTCCTCCTCAGTGCTCCTGCCGTCAAACCTGGAAGCTGTCCAATGGAATGGCGGCACAGCCTTGAAACCATTACCCTTCCCAGCATGGTTCCTACACCTTATTATAATGGCCATCCCCCCCTCATGCATATTCCACTTCTGATGATTGGTTCAAAGGCTTGTGCAGCATCGCCATGGTTTCAAAACGGATATGGTGGCATCCCCCCTAAAGGTAGATTAAAGTAGAGGAGGGGAAGACCTACAGCGCTCCTATTACCTCCTGCTGACTGAATGAAAGGATTCATGGAACACACACACACACATACACACACACGCATTCACACGTACTGTAGGTGGTTGTTAATCCACTTACCTCTGCATTGCTGGTCCTTATCAAAGCCAGACGCAGGGAGAATCACTGCAACACAACACACACACAGACAGACATGCAGAGACAGACAAACAGTCAGCTACCAGCACATGCACATTCTCACCATGCACAGAAATATCTGGAAACCATCCAAGAGTTCAGAGTGATTTGAACTGGTAGATGGTACTTGCAGAACAGTACACACAGTATACAGTACACAGTACACACAAAGAAACATACATCATGAAACACGAATGAAAACTTCAGACAGTTGGGATTGTTGTGCAGACTAGCTTCTATGATGTTTAACCGACACTTATAGTCATTCATCAGGAGGGAGAGGGGGGAAGAGGAGGGTGTGTGTTTTTAATTGAGATGTGGCCATCCTATGATTACATTTTGGGGCAATTTCGGCTGAGCGAGTGTCACACGCCATCCCAGTGACCTTACGATTTCCAACGCCTCCTCCGAAATTGCAACGAAATTAGATGTGATTTGGGCCGCGTCCCAAACGGTACCCTATTCCCTATATAGTTGGATACTCATGACCAGGACACATACGGGTTGGTTGTTTAGAAATGGTGGGATTAGATTGTTGATAGCAAGTCAACTATATTTGGTTTCCAATGTTTATTGAAAACATAAATACAGTTACACAATGAGCTCTTGTCCCACATGTCCATTTCTTGTCATTGTTGCTAGCTATCTGGCCACCCAGAACCATAACAACACTCGGCCTTTGAAGCGCACGCATCATTTTCATGATGTTGGCCGCTTACCCGTCTATAGGGCTCTGGTCAAAAGTAGTGCACTGTATAGGGTGCCTTTTTGGGACGCTAATTGCATCTGTCTTGTCTCTGGTAGCCAGGGACAGAAAAATCATTACTCTGTTAAAAGTAAAAGAAAGGAAACAGCCTTAACAAGGTCCTCATCAGAGGAACACTCTAAGAAGCCTGATTTACGTAGACTTCATTAGCACAAATTAAGATAGAAGATCTTATTCTGGTGGGGGATTTTTTTTTAGATTAGATGTTTGACTTAGCCACATGCACAGGGTCGCAGATGTAGTTGTAATGTACAGTGGAATACTTAAACTCCGAGCTCCAACACTGCAGGTGTGAATTAAACAATAATAATCCTAAAAAAATGTCCATAGAAGTAGCAGCGGGGGGGGAGGGGGGGGGCAGTTTCCCGGACATGGTTTAGTCTTGTCATGGATGGACTAAAAAGCACTTTCTATAGAGAATATCCATGCCTTTTTGTATTGTATTAGACTTAATCTGTGTCCAAGAAACTGTCCCTATGTGTATGATGCGTCTTATCTCAGAGTGGTTATTATCTCAGAGTGATTATGATAATGGTGGAGGTGATGACGAGGATGGTGATGATGGTAACAGTTATGATGATAATGATAGTGATGATTATGAACAATGTCATTGATGATGATCATAACTGTTATGATAATGATGATAGCGATGATTATGAATGGTGGTTAACAAACAGATCACCGACCATTTCGAATCCCACCGTATCTTCTTTGCTATGCAATCTGGTTTCCGAGCTGGTCATGGGTGCACCTCAGCCACGCTCAAGGCCCTAAATGATATCATAACCGCCATTGATAAAAGACAATAGGCTTTCTGTCAATCTGTGTCCAAGAAACTGTCCCTATGTGTATGATCCGTCTTATCTCAGAGTGGTTATTATCTCAGAGTGGTTATTATCTCATAGTGGTTATTATCTCAGAGTGGTTATTATCTCAGAGTGGTTATTATCTCAGAGTGGTTATTATCTCAGAGTGGTTATTATCTCATAGTGGTTATTATCTCAGAGTGGTTATTATCTCAGAGTGGTTATTATCTCAGAGTGATTATTATCTCATAGTGGTTATTATCTCAGAGTGGTTATTATCTCAGAGTGGTTATTATCTCATAGTGGTTATTATCTCAGAGTGGTTATTATCTCAGAGTGATTATTATCTCAGAGTGATTATTATCTCAGAGTGATTATTAGCTCAGAGTGATTATTATCTCAGAGTGGTTATTATCTCAGAGTGGTTATTATCTCAGAGTGGTTATTATCTCAGAGTGGTTATTATCTCAGAGTGATTATTATCTCAGAGTAATTATTATCTCAGAGTGGTTATTATCTCAGAGTGGTTATTATCTCAGAGTGGTTATTATCTCAGAGTGGTTATTATCTCAGAGTGATTATTATCTCAGAGTGATTATTATCTCAGAGTGGTTATTATCTCAGAGTGGTTATTATCTCAGAGTGACTCAGAGTGATTATTATCTCAGAGTGATTATTATCTCAGAGTGGTTATTATCTCAGAGTGATTATTATCTCAGAGTGGTTATTATCTCAGAGTGGTTATTATCTCAGAGTGGTTATTATCTCAGAGTGGTTATTATCTCAGAGTGATTATTATCTCAGAGTGGTTATTATCTCAGAGTGGTTATTATCTCAGAGCTGTTATTATCTCAGAGCTGTTATTATCTCAAAGTTGTTATTATCTCAGAGTGGTTATTATCTCAGAGTGGTTATTATCTCAGAGTGGTTATTATCTCAGAGTGGTTATTATCTCAGAGTGATTATTATCTCAGAGTGGTTATTATCTCAGAGTGGTTATTATCTCAGAGTGATTATTATCTCAGAGTGGTTATTATCTCAGAGTGGTTATTATCTGAGAGTTGTTATTATCTCAGAGTTGTCATTATCTCAGAGTGGTTATTATCTCAGAGTGATTATTATCTCAGAGTGGTTATTATCTCAGAGTGGTTATTATCTCAGAGTGGTTATTATCTCAGAGTGATTATCCCCCCAGACTCAACAACCTTGGTTTCTCAAATGACTGCTTCGCCTGGTTCACCAACTACTTCTCAGACAGAGTTCAGTGTGTCAAATCGGAGGGCCTGTTGTCCGGACCTCTGGCAGTCTCTATGGGGTGCCATATGGTTCAATTCTCGGGCAGACTCTTTTCTCTGTATACATTAATGATGTCGCTCTTGCTGCTGGTGATTCTCTGATCCACCTCTACGCAGACAACACCATTCTGTATACTTCTGGCCCTTCTTTGTACATTGTGTTAACAAACCTCCAGATGCACTTCAATGCCATACAACTCTCCTTCCGTGGCCTCCAACTGCTCTTAAATACAAGTAAAACTAAATGCATGCTCTTCAACTGATCGCTGCCTGCACCTGCCCGCCACTATGGCCTATTCGCCACTATGGCCTATTTATTGCCTTACCTCCCTAATCTTACTACATTTGCACACACTGTACAGTATATAGACTTTTCTATTGTGTTATTGACTGTACGTTTGTTTATTCCATGTGTAACTCTGTGTTGTTTGTGTCGCACTGCTTTGCTTTATCTTGGCCATGTCACAGAGAACTTGTTCTCAACTGGCCTACCTGGTTAAATAAAGGTGAAAAAAATAATAACAATTAAATGGTGATGATGATGATCATGATAACGGTTACGATAATGATATTGATGATTATGAACGATGGCGACGATCAGGATGATGATCATGATAATGGTTATGATAATGATGATAATGATGATAGTGATGATTATGAACGATGGTGATGATGATGAAAATGATAACGGTTATGATGATGATGATAGTGATGATTATGAACGATGGCGATGATGAAAATGATAACGGTTATGATGCTGATGTTGGTGGTGACGATGATGATGACATATATGATGAAAGTGTGTATGGCTCACCTGGAATCTCGTTGCAATCCCTGTGCTCAGTGCTGTTTCCCACACAGGGGGCGGAGCCTTGAGCCCCACAGACCCGGCTGCGTACCTGCAGCCCTACGTCATCACATGCTGACCACAGAGACCAGGCCATCCAGCCGCCTGCGCACACACACACAAACGTCAGTACACAGACAAATGACCAAAGATTCACTCTGAGTTGAGGTAACCGCTGCATTCTTAAAATGCCTGGAACCCAACTTGACCACCCAAGCGCATGAAAACAAACAAACTAGCCCCACCACAGCACAGCCACAAACAACCCTAACAACCCTAGCCATATACAAACAGACCCAAGTGGTTGTGAGGTAAACTGTTTTGAGAAAGCAAACCCATAGTTTGTTTAGTGCATAGCCAAGATGTTTTCGTCAAGAGCCAAGTGTTAGCCATGTTTCCCAGGCGACAGGCGCCTGTGTACAGTAAACAGGAAAGACCCTCTCCCAGAACCCTCTCCCCCGTTTCCAACCCGTGATGCCAAAAGCCATTCACCCAATGAATGATGGCTGCCATTTTGTTTACCTCTCCTATCAGTCAGCCTTTCAGCCACAGGCTGCCGAAGCTGCTCCTCGTGATCTCTGATCTCCCCACACCAGTCTACAATGAACAACACAACACAACACAACCCTGACGGTACAGCATCCATATTAGGACAGCCTCACAGGGAGTTGGTGTCCTTGTGACTCTTGAGGCTGTACTAATATGGACACACACACACACCCTCCTGTCCTTCATTAGTTAGCACAATCTATTTAATCAAGCCATCTCTGACAAGGCCATCAGATAGGCCGGGGACTGACAGACACAAGGTTTTTCGGCTAATTGGAGGTTCACTGTATCTATAGGGAATAGATGACCAATGTCCTGCCTGTCGGTAAATGTACCGAAGCAGGAGACAGATGAGGACAAGACATTAGCATGGCAAACTGTGGACACAAGCAGGGGCACACACATGAAGGTGAACACACATGAAGGTCAACACACATGAAGGTGAACACACATGAAGGTCAACACACATGAAGGTGAATACACATGAAGGTGAACACACATGAAGGTGAACACACATGAAGGTAAACACACATGAAGGTGAATACACATGAAGGTGAACACACATGAAGGTGAACACACATGAAGGTGAATACACATGAAGGTGAATACACATGAAGGTGAACACACATGAAGGTCAACACACATGAAGGTGAATACACATGAAGGTGAACACACATGAAGGTGAACACACATGAAGGTAAACACACATGAAGGTGAATACACATGAAGGTGAACACACATGAAGGTAAACACACATGAAGGTGAATACACATGAAGGTGAACACACATGAAGGTGAACACACATGAAGGTAAACACACATGAAGGTGAACACACATGAAGGTGAATACACATGAAGGTGAATACACATGAAGGTGAATACACATGAAGGTGAACACACATGAAGGTAAACACACATGAAGGTGAACACACATGAAGGTGAATACACATGAAGGTGAACACACATGAAGGTAAACACACCTGAAGGTGAACACACATGAAGGTGAACACACGTGAAGGTGAATACACATGAAGGTGAATACACATGAAGGTGAACACACGTGAAGGTGAATACACATGAAGGTGAATACACATGAAGGTGAACACACGTGAAGGTGAACACACATGAAGGTGAATACACATGAAGGTGAACACACATGAAGGTAAACACACATGAAGGTAAACACACATGAAGGTGAACACACGTGAAGGTGAATACACATGAAGGTCAACACACATGAAGGTGAATACACATGAAGGTGAACACACATGAAGGTGAATACACATGAAGGTGAACACACATGAAGGTGAACACACATGAAGGTAAACACACATGAAGGTGAACACACATGAAGGTGAACACACGTGAAGGTGAATACACATGAAGGTCAACACACATGAAGGTGAACACACATGAAGGTGAACACACGTGAAGGTGAATACACATGAAGGTGAATACACATGAAGGTGAACACACGTGAAGGTGAATACACATGAAGGTGAATACACATGAAGGTGAATACACATGAAGGTGAACACACGTGAAGGTGAACACACATGAAGGTCAACACACGTGAAGGTGAACACACATGAAGGTGAACACACGTGAAGGTGAACACACATGAAGGTGAATACACATGAAGGTGAATACACATGAAGGTGAACACACGTGAAGGTGAATACACATGAAGGTCAACACACATGAAGGTGAATACACATGAAGGTCAACACACATGAAGGTGAACACACATGAAGGTGAACACACATGAAGGTGAATACACATGAAGGTGAACACACGTGAAGGTCAACACACATGAAGGTGAACACACATGAAGGTGAATACACATGAAGGTGAACACACATGAAGGTGAATACACATGAAGGTCAACACACATGAAGGTGAATACACATGAAGGTCAACACACATGAAGGTGAACGCACATGAAGGTGAACACACATGAAGGTGAACACACATGAAGGTAAACACACATGAAGGTGAATACACATGAAGGTGAATACACATGAAGGTGAACACACATGAAGGTGAACACACATGAAGGTGAACACACATGAAGGTAAACACACATGAAGGTGAATACACATGAAGGTGAATACACATGAAGGTGAACACACGTGAAGGTGAATACACATGAAGGTCAACACACATGAAGGTGAACACACATGAAGGTGAATACACATGAAGGTGAACACACATGAAGGTGAATACACATGAAGGTCAACACACATGAAGGTGAACGCACATGAAGGTGAACACACATGAAGGTGAACACACATGAAGTTGAACACACGTGCAGGCGTACACACACATACAGACAGACAGACAGACAGCTAGCTAGCTAATGGGAAGTGTTAGCCCTACATCAAAAGAGAACATTAACCAGATGAAAAGGGTTGTTTGTATCCCAAATGGCACCCTGTTTCCTATATATTTGTTATTTTTTGAGGCACCTGGTATTCCCAGGCGGTCTCCAGTCCCAGTACTAACCAGGATTGACCCTGAACAGGCGTGTTCAGGGTGATATGGCCACAAGCATTTTCTCCCTGAAATTAGGTCCCTTGGCTCATCTCTGAAACTCCTCATTGGGCTCGGGAGAGGTGAAGGTGGAGTCATGTGTCCTCTGAAACATGACCCACCTGGCCTCCTACTTCTTATCACCCTGCTCTCTTAACCCGAGTGTCAGCCGCACCAATGTGTCAGAGGATCCACAGTTCGACTGACAACCGGAGTCAGCTTGCAGATCGAATCCAAGGCTGTAGTGGTGCCTCAGCACTGCGGTGCTGTGCTTTTGGGACACACAGCTCAGTCCAATTCAAAATCATTTTTTCCCTAACCCGTACTCTAACCCTAACCTTAACCTCAACCGGAAAACTTAACCCTAACCCTAAACCTAACCCTAACACTAACTCCTAACCTAAACCTAATTATAACCCTAACACTAATTCTTACTTTAACTCTGAACCCCCTAGAAATAGCATTTGACCTTGTGGGGACCAACAAAATGTCCCCTGTTGGTAAAAAAATAATAATTTACTATTCTTGTGGGGACTTCTGGTCCCTGCAAGTATAGTTAATCACGTAAACACACAGACACACACACACTGGACGCCGCAGCAGGAACACAATAAATAGTGACACTGGCCAGTTTGCTGGAAAATAAAGAATGGATTAGGACAGGAATCAAACAAACTCTTTAGACAAGAGATTAGATTTAGTCTGGTCTCTCATTAAGGCTGTGGGCTTATTCAGAGGAATATCTGAGAGTAACTTTTTACCCAGTCCAGGATTAGCTATAGCTGGCTCACACTCATACACATTACAGAGTCCTATAGGAAACAGAGACACTACACAGAGACACTACACAGAGCAGAGGGCCTGGTTAGATAGACAGTATACATGTCACATCGTCACACATTATTGGGCAACAAGGTACACTATCAGACACAATTGGGCTGCCTCCCAGCACAGCAGGGAATAGGCATGGGAACTCCGTTTCCCAATATGCACCTCTTTCACACCCCTCTCTGGAGTGACATAACAAGGTGCTGACTGGCACAGTATTGATCAGTGAGCAATTATCACGATAGGCTTGCAATGCATTGATTAGGAAAGACTATGCAACTATTGTGACCACTAAGAAATAGAAAATGAAACTAATTTGATCCTCTATTGCCCTTCCTACCACGATATGCAACTGTTCTTATTCCAGAAAGCACACCAGATATACCCTGGCATTATGTGGCTGAGTGACGAGGAGACAGACCACCAGATACACCCTGGCATTATGTGGCTGAGTGATGAGACAGACCACCAGATATACCCTGGCATTATGTGGCTGAGTGACGAAGAGACAGACCACCAGATACACCCTGGCATTATGTGGCTGAGTGATGAGACAGACCACCAGATATACCCTGGCATTATGTGGCTGAGTGACGACGAGACAGACCACCAGATACACCCTGGCATTATGTTGCTGAGTGATGAGGAGACAGACCACCAGATATACCCTGGCATTATGTGGCTGAGTGACGAGGAGACAGACCACCAGATACACCCTGGCATTATGTGGCTGAGGGATGAGGAGACAGACCACCAGATATACCCTGGCATTATGTGGCTGAGTGATGAGACAGACCACCAGATATACCCTAGCATTATGTGGCTGAGTGACGAGGAGACAGACCACCAGATACACCCTGGCATTATGTTGCTGAGTGATGAGGAGACAGACCACCAGATATACCCTGGCATTATGTGGCTGAGTGATGAGACAGACCACCAGATATACCCTGGCATTATGTGGCTGAGTGATGAGGAGACAGACCACCAGATATACCCTGGCATTATGTGGCTGAGTGATGAGGAGACAGACCACCAGATATAACCTGGCATTATGTGGCTGAGTGACGAGGAGACAGACCACCAGATACACCCTGGCATTATGTTGCTGAGTGATGAGGAGACAGACCACCAGATATACCCTAGCATTATGTGGCTGAGTGATGAAGAGACAGACCACTAGATATACCCTGGCATTATGTGGCTGAGTGATGAGGAGACAGACCACCAGATATACCCTGGCATTATGTTGCTGAGTGACGAGGAGAAACTGAATTGTGTTTTGTCCATTGTGTATTTCCGATTGCGGAATATTTATATAAAGCCTGGAATAAAATAAGAAGTGCTACCTATAATGAAATTGTAAAAAACAATGTTTAGCTTCTATGTGGTAAATGGTATGTGTGTATATAGACTGTGTGTAGAGCTTGTCTCCCATATGAATCTTCTATGTGGTAAATGGTATGTGTGTATATAGACTGTGTGTAGGTCTTGCCTCCCATATGAATCTTCTATGTGGTAAATGGTATGTGTGTATATAGACTGTGTGTAGGGCTTGCCTCCCATATGAATCTTCTATGTGGTAAATGGTATGTGTGTATATAGAATGTGTATAGGCTTGTCTCCCATATGAATCTTCTATGTGGTAAATGGTATGTGTGTATATAGAATGTGTATAGGCTTGTCTCCCATATGAATCTTCTATGTGGTAAATGGTATGTGTGTATATAGAATGTGTATAGGCTTGTCTCCCATATGAATCTTCTATGTGGTAAATGGTATGTGTGTATATAGACTGTGTGTAGGGCTTGCCTCCCATATGAATCTTCTATGTGGTACATGGTATGTGTGTATATAGAATGTGTATAGGCTTGTCTCCCATATGAATCTTCTATGTGGTAAATGGTATGTGTGTATATAGAATGTGTATAGGCTTGTCTCCCATATGAATCTTCTATGTGGTAAATGGTATGTGTGTATATAGAATGTGTATAGGCTTGTCTCCCATATGAATCTTCTATGTGGTAAATGGTATGTGTGTATATAGAATGTGTATAGGCTTGTCTCCCATATGAATCTTCTATGTGGTAAATGGTATGTGTGTATATAGAATGTGTATAGGCTTGTCTCCCATATGAATCTTCTATGTGGTAAATGGTATGTGTGTATGTAGAATGTGTATAGGCTTGCCTCCCATATGAATCTTCTCTTTGTGCCAGACTGGGTTCAAATAACTTCTTATGTCTTTTTCTGTATTTATTTATTTATCTGTATATGTTATGTATGTATGTACAGTTGAAGTCGGAAGTTTACATAAACTTAGGTTGGATTCAATTAAACTCGTTTTTCAACTACTCCACAAATTTCTTGCTAACAAACTATAGTTTTGGCAAGTCGGTTAGGATATCTACTTTGTGCATGACACAAGTCATTCCTCCAACAATTGTTTACAGACAGATTATTTCACTTATAATTCACTGTATCACAATTCCAGTGAGTCAGAAGTTTACATACACTAAGTTGACTGTGCCTTTAAACAGCTTGGAAAATTCCAGAAAATGATGTCATGGCTTTAGAAGCTTCTGATAGGCTAATTGACATCATTTGAGTCAATTGGAGGTGTACCTGTGGATGTATTTCAAGGCCTATCTTCAAAGTCAGTGCCTCTTTGCTTGACATCATGGGAAAATCAAAAGAAATCAGCCAAGACCTCAGAAAAAAATTGCTCATCCTTGGGAGCAATTTCCAAACGCCTGAAGGTACCACGTTCATCTGTACAAACAATAGTACGCAAGTATAAACACCATGGGACCATGCAGCCGTCATACCGCTCAGGAAGGAGACACGTTCTCCTAGAGATGAACATACTTTGGTGCGAAAAGTGCAAATAAATCCCAGAACAACAGCAGACTGTGTGAAGATGCTGTAGGAAATAGGTACAAAAAAATCTATGTCCACAGTAAAACTAGTCCTATATCGACATAACCTGAGAGGCCGCTCAGCAAGGAAGAAGCCACTGCTACAAAACCATCATAAAAAAGCCAGACTACGGTTTGCAACTGCACATGGGGACAAAGATCGTACTTTTTGAAGAAATGTTCTCTAGTCTGATGAAACAAAAATTGAACTGTTTGGCCATAATGACCATCATTATGTTGGGAGGAAAAATGGGGAGGCTTGCAAGCCAAAGAACACCAACCCAACCGTGAAGCACGGGGGTGACAGCATCATGTTGTGGGGGTGCTTTGCTGCAGGAGGGACTGGTGCACTCCACAAAATAGATGGCATCATGAGGTAGGAACATTTTGTGGATATATTGAAGCAAATTGGTTGCAAATGGGTATTCCAAATGGACAATGACCCCAAGCATACTTCCAAAGTCGTGGCAAAATGGCTTAAGGACAACAAAGTCAAGGTATTGGAGTTGCCATCACAAAGCCCTGACCTCAATCCTATAGAAAATTTGTGGGCAGAACTGAAAAAGTGTGCAAGCAAGGAGGCCTACAAACCTGACTCAGTTACACCAGCTGTGTCAGGAGGAATGTGCCAAAATTCACCCAGCTTATTGTGGGAAGCCTGTGGAAGGCTACCTGAAACATTTGACCCAAGTTAAACAATTTAAAAGCAATGCTACCAAACACCAATTGAGTGTATATAAACTTCTGACCCACTGGGAATGTGATTAAAGAAATTAAAGAGGAAATAAATAATTCTCTCTACTACTATTCTGACATTTCACATTCTTAAAATAAAGTGGTGATCCTAACTGACCTAAGACAGGCCATTTTTACTAGGATTAAATGTCAGGAATTGTGAATAAGTATTTGAATAAGGTGTATGTAAAACTTCCGACTTCAACTGTATGTGTGTACATGTATATATACAGTGTGTATGTGTATACCTGTATATACAGTGTGTATGTGTGTATGTGTTTATATACAGTGTGTATGTATATTATTTAACTGCTCTAGGGATGTAGTTATTGTTTGGATAACCTTATTTACTATTATGTAGTGATTTTTACCTTACATTTTTCCAGTCTTTATGCGATGCGCAATGCAGAGAACACCAGAAGAAGAATTATGATTTAATTACCACAGTGAATTATTGTAATGTTTGTTTATGTGTCAATTAATACCATAAGGGATGGGCCGCCAACTGGCAATTTGACACGTAAATAACATGTCATTCATTCATTCATGTAAAGAACAGAAAAGCCTGCGACTCTGATGGATATGTGTGTCTTTGCCTTACCGTCACAGGTGTGTGTGTTGCACAGCGCTTCCTCAGTGTGTAGGCCAATACAGATATCTCCTCCGTTGACAGGGCTGGGGTTGTTACAGGAGCGGGTACGCTGATAGTGCCCTCCACCACAGGGTGCCGAACACTGAGACCAGGATGACCAACAGGACCAGGCTCCACTCACTAGATGGGAAAACACACACACACACACACACACACAAAAACACGCAAGCAAGGTCAGATACCTCTTTCATCGCCAACTAGGCAAAAATCAACATATGAAATGCTATCCTCTTCTAGCTGCAACAGACACACATAAAGTCTACCTAGAAGACCAGATTGA
This sequence comes from Oncorhynchus mykiss, assembly GCF_057628025.1. Taxonomy (NCBI): domain Eukaryota; kingdom Metazoa; phylum Chordata; class Actinopteri; order Salmoniformes; family Salmonidae; genus Oncorhynchus; species Oncorhynchus mykiss. The sequence goes on from NC_143043.1 coordinate 41,809,017, forward strand.
TCAGCCTATTAGAAAACAACTAAGACTCCTGCTGCCCATGGTCTCTATCCATGTCTGTGAGTAAGACTCATCAGAACAACTACCCTGTGCTTAAAACCCTTCTATAGTATTTAGTGTGTTGTCATTTCCTCACACATTGGCAGTTGCAGTCAGTCTTCCCTCCTGTATGACAGTGTTTGAGCTGAGAGAGTGAGTGACGAGTGGAGAGAGGTGAGTGGAGCTGGGGTTGACCTGGACCCCTCGTCTCTCTGCTCTAGAAAACTGAATTTACTCCAGTGGATTAGACAGTAGGGGCAGTGAAATGTGGCATGCCTGCTTTGGTTGCCTCAAACTGCTCTGACTGTCTGGCAACTGGGAGTGCATTGTGACGGGACTGGGAGGGACATCATGGAGAAAGAATAAAATAGAGAGAGTAAACAGAAGCCTTAAGGATGTATGATAACGCTAGATCAAACCGGACCAGTTCTCGGTACAGACATTTCTCTCTAACTCTCTCCACCTCCATCTCACTCTTGTCAAATCCATTTCCTTTAACTGTCTCCCTTCCCTCTCTCTTTGTCCCTCTTTCTCTCAGTACCAATATCTCTCTCTGTGTCATTGTCCCTCTTTCTCTCAATCTCTCTCGCTCTCTCTCTCTCAGAGGATAATAGGCTGGCATACACAGCCAGTAAACTTATGTAGGTAGCAATGGCCAGTGACCAGTCATTAAATATACACTCAAGGGATGTGTTCATCAGTGATTCACCAAACATAAAACATTCATACAGTCAGTCAGTCTGTCCACATTCCATTTACATGAGTGTTAAGATCAGGGCTGGGTTGAGCTGAGACGTGGTGCAGTTACCTCCAGTTAAAGCAGGCCAACTGCATGATTATGGTAATGATGAGGTGCTTTAGTTCAAACACTGGACTGACTCAGCTACTGAAACCAAGGACTCGTCTTAGCAGGGTTCTGCTCCGCTGCCATGCTAGCCATTAGCTAATTAATGATTCCCTCAGCATTACTTTAGAGGACTGGCATTAGCATTAGCATACATGTCTCTCCCCTGGTGCTGTGTGTTAAATTGTGTATTATGCCAACCACAACTGTAGATAATATTTTGTAGTTATGGGAGCAGTGTGTGCATTCGTGTATGTGTGCGTGCGTGTATACAGTGGGGCAAAAAAGTATTTAGTCAGCCACCAATTGTGCAATTTCTCCCACTTAAAAAGATGAGAGAGGCCTGTAATTTTCATCATAGAGGTAACGTGTGGAGGACAGAGGAGCCCCTTAAAGAAGAAGTTACAGGTCTGTGAGAGCCAGAAATCTTGCTTGTTTGTAGGTGACCAAATACTTATTTTCCACCATAATTTGCAAATAAATTCATTAAAAATCCTACAATGTGATTTTCTGGATTTTTTTCTCATTTTGTCTGTCATAGTTGAAGTGTACATATGATGAAAATTACAGGCCTCTCTCATCTTTTTAAGTGGGAGAACTTGCACAATTGGTGGCTGACTAAATACTTTTTTGCCCCACTGTACCTGCCAGACTGAAGACTGTCCCAATAGGCAACAGTGCATAACAGTGTGTTTGTGGATGTGTGCTTGTGTTCTTTCCCCTTTACCTGAGCAGGCCTGAGAGTTGCAGTCTTGGTACTCTACGGGCGAACCCCTGCAGGCCGGGGGGGCAACCTTGCCCTCTGGCGTGGCACAGGTGCGCTTGCGGGTACGGTACCCTTTGGCACAATCCTGGGAGCAGGCGGACCACGTTTCCCATGACGACCAGCCGGAGCCCGCCACTCGTACCACAGGGGTCCTCAGGAGGTCCTCCACCAGAGCTATAGGAAAGGGTTAATACACAGGTTACTGGTCTACTCAATACACTTGATCACATCTACTTCTACATTACACTGGTCATAGAGTACTACGGTAGCAGTGTATGTTATAATATGTCTATGGAATAGCTCACACATACAGTGGACAGATTACTGAGACCAGGCCAGGGGATCAATTGCTGTCCTTCTGCTGTCCTTCTGACCCCCTGTCCTCCTGTCCTCTTGTCCCCCTATTCTCTTGTCCCCCTCTTCTCCTGTTCCCCAATACACGTCACCTCCTGTTGAACGTGGAACGAGGAAGAGCTAGGTTTTGTTTGTTTGGAAAGTTTGTTGTTTATAAGTGTATTGGAAAGTTATTGGTAGCTACCTAGCTTCTTAGTTTGGACTAATAAGCAGTTGGCGTCAGTTGCTGGGACTGCTGGTCTCTTTCCAGTGATCCTGCCGACCAAGGACTGGTCTGCGGAGCTATTTGACATTGCAGCTAGCCTAGCTGCTAGCTAGCTGATTATCAAGCTAGTGAGGTTTTCTTGAACGCAGCCCGCAACGTGGTTAGCCATTGTGGCTGGGACCGTGGATTGTCAAGGGTTTGTGGCGGTCTAGATCCCTGCTGTTTGTTGTTTTCAATCTTCCCTGTGACCTGCCCTGTCTGGAACTGCGAGGAGTAACAACGTAACCTAAGTTGCTAGCTACCATGACAAAGACCAAAGCCGGCAGGAGTACCGTTGAGGATAGTGGTGTCTCTCCATCACACGTGAAGGATCTCTTAAACTAACAAAAAGAGAGTTGTTACAGCAACAAGAAAATAGCTTCAAATGTTTTGTCCAAATACTCGTGAATTCTACTAATAAAAGAATGGATGACCTGACCAGAAAGGTACAGGACCTGCAGAACAGTTTGCAGTTCTCCCAGGGTCAGCTCGATGAGTTAAAACAGGAGAACAGCAATCTGTAAGTCATTGAGAGAGGACATCAGTTCTGTGTGTGAATCCATGATAACAATAAAAGATATATCAGTTTTGAGGGACAATCAAGGCAGAACAACATAGTTGTGGGCAGAATTGCCACATGAGACCTTTACTTAACTAGGCAAGTCAGTTACGAACAAATTCTTACTTTCAATGACAGCCTAGGAACAGTGGGTTAACTGCCTTGTTCAGTGGCAGAACGACAGATTTCTACCTTGTCAGCTCGGGGATTTGACCTTGCAACCTTCCAGTTACTAGTCCAATGCTCTTACCACTAGGCTACCCTGCGCCCCCTGAGGACAGAGTGAGGGAAATGATTTCTGAGAAATTGAAGATGGACCACAGGAAGATTGAGGTGGAGTGCGCCCACAGGACTGGAAAACCCACCACCAGCCCAGGTGATAGACCCAGGCCGATAGTGGTCAAGATCCTGAGGTTCTAGGACAAGGTAGCTGTTCTGAAAAGAGCCAAGAACATGAGAGGAACGTATATCTTCCTCAACGAGAACTATCCTGAAGCTGTGTGCCAGAAGAGGAAAGAACTGATCCCAGCCATGAAAGCTGCCAGAGAGCGTGGGGACATTGCTTACATCCGCTATGACAGGCTCATTGTCCACCCTCCCTCCCAGAAGCCTGGAAGGGATGAGAGCCTATGAGTTCGTAGCCTCAACCCCGCAGCACGCACACACACACACACACACACACACACACACACACATTGATTAATGGACTGCTGAATGTATATTTTTTTCTCTTGCTTTGTCTGCTCTTTTCAGTATTATGTCTATCTCTGATAAGCTACCCAGGAAAGGGCTGAAAATATCCCATATTAATATATGTAGCCTTAGAAATAAGGTTCATGAAATCAATAACTTAGATAATTCATTTGATGATACATCAGTAGCAATACAAGAATGTAACATTTATAGAAGAGACAGAAATGCTTATGGGGGAGGTGTTGCTGTATATACTCAGAGCCATATCCCTGTAATGCTTAGAGAAGATTTTATGTCAAGTGTTATTGAAGTGTTGTTGTTGCAGGTTCACTTGGCACATCTAAAGCCTTTTCTTTTGGGGTGTTGCTATAGGCCACCAAGTGCTAACACTCGGTATCTAAATAATATGTGTGAAATGCTTGATAGTGTATGTGATGTAAACAGAGAGGTCTACTTTCTTGGGGACCTGAATATTGACTGGTTTTCATCAAGCTGTCCACTCAAGAAGAAGCTTCTTACTGTAACCAATGCCTGTAATCTGGTTCAGGTTATTAATCAACATGCCAGGCTATTTACAAACACTACAGGAACAAAATCATCCACATGTATCGATCACATTTTTACTAATGCTGTAGAACTTTGTTCTATATCTGTACCCATTGGATGCAGTGATCACAATATAGTGGCTATATCCAGGAAAGCAAAAGTTCCAACAGCTGGGCTTAAAAAGTATATAAAAGATCATACAAAGATTTTGCTGTGAATCTCATGTGGATGATGTTAAAAATATTTGTTGGTCTGATGTGATTAAGGAGGAGCATCCAGACGCTGCATTTGATGAATGCTTCTTCCAATTATTGATAAACATGCACCTGTTAAAGAAACTGACTGGTAGAACTGATAAGCCTCCATGGATTGATGAGGAATTGAAAAACTGTATGGTTGAAAGAGATGGGGCAAAAGGAGTGGCTAATAAGTCTGGCTGCACATCTGACTGGTTTACTTACTGCAAATTCAGAAATTATGTGACTAATTTCAACAAATAGATGAAGAAACTTTATTATGAAGCCAAGATCAATGACAGAAAGAATGATGGAAAAAAACTTTGGAGTATTTTAAATAAAATGATGGGCAGAAAGACATTCAACTCCATCTTTCATCGAATCAGATGGCTAATTAATTTGATGTTGACAATTATTTTGATGATTATTTCATTGGCAAAGTGGGCAAACTTAGGCAGGATATGCCAACAATGAAGAGTGAGCAATTGTATTCATGTATAAAAAAACAAATAATGAAAGAAAAGCCGTGCAAGCTTGAATTTTGTAAAGTTAGTGTGGGAGAGGTGGAAAAGGTATTCTTATCGATCAATAATGACAAACCTCCTGGCATTGACAACTTAGAATGAAAGCAACTGAGGATGGTAGCTGAGTCTATAGCCACTCCTATCTGTCATATTGTTAATCTGAGCCTAGAGGAAAGTCTTTGTCCTCAGGCCTGGAGGGAAGCCAAAGTAATTCAGTTACCCAAGAGTGGTAAAGCGGCCTTTACTGGTTCTAACAGCAGACCTATACGCTTGCTGCCAGCTCTTAGCAAACTGTTGGAAAAAATTGTGTTTGACCAAATACAATGCTATTTCTCTGTAAACAAATTAACAACAGATGTTCAGCATGCTTATAGAGAAGAGCACTCAACATGTACTGCACTGACACAAATGACTGTTGATTGGTTGAAAGAAATTGATAAGAAGATTGTGAGAGCTGTACTGTTAGATTTCAGTGCAGCCTTTGATATTATTGACCATAACCTATTGTTGAAAAAACTTATGTGCTAAGGCTTTTCAACCTCTGCCATATTGTGGATTCAGAGTTATCTATCTAATAGAACTCGGAGGGTTTTCTTTAATGGAAGCTTCTCTAATGTCAAAAATGTAAAGTGTGGTGTACCGCAGGGCAGCTCTCCAGGCCCTCTACTCTTTTCCAGTTTTACCAATGACCTGCCACTGGCATTAAACAAAGCATGTGTGTGCATGTATACTGATGATTCAACTATATACGCATCAGCAACCACAGCTAATGAAGTCACTGAAACCCTTAACAAAGAGTTGCAGTCTGTTTTGGAATGGGTGGCCAGTAATAAACTGGTCCTGAACATCTGTAAAACTAAGAGCATTGTATTTGGTATTAATCAATCCTTAAGTTCTAGACCTCAGCTGAATCTGGTAATGAATGGTGTGACTGTTGAACAAGTTGAGGAGACTAAATTACTTGGCATTACCTTAGATTGTAAACTGTCATGGTCAAAACATATAGATTCAATGGTTTTAAAGATGGGGAGAGGTCTAGCCGAAATAAAGAGATGCTCTGTTTCTTTGACACCACACTCCAAAAAGCAAGTTCTGCAGGCTCTAGTTTTGTCTTATCTTGATTCTTGTCCAGTTGTGTGGTCCAGTGCTGCAAGGAAAGACCTAGTTAAGCTGCAGCTAGTCTAGAACAGAGTGGCAAGTCTTGCTCTTCATTGTAATCAGAGGGGTGATATAAATACTATGCATGCCAGTCTCTCTTGGCTAAGAGTTGAGGATAGACTGACTGCATCACTTCTTCTTTTTATAAGAAACATTGTGTTTAAAATCCCAAATTGTTTGCAGGCAACTTCCACATAGCTCTGACACACACACTTATCCCACCAGACATGCCACCAGGGGTCTTTTCACAGTCCCCAAATCCAGAACAAATTCAAGAAAGCGTACAGTATTATATAGAGCCCTTATTGCATGGAACATCCTTCCATCTCATTTTGCTCAAATAAACAACAAACTAGGTTTAAAAAAAACAGATAAAGCTACATCTCACTGTACAACGCCTCTCCCCTATTTGACCTAGCCAGTTTTTGATATCAGTATGCATTGATATATAGGCTACATGTGCCTTTTTAAAAAAATGCATGTAGTTCTGTCTTTGAGCTGGCATTAAGTCCATGTGGTTAAGTTTAGGGCTAAGGTTTGGGGAAGGCTTAAAACCAAATAATGCAAAATGACGCACTATTACCTTCAAGTATCATCAGTATTATTAGTATTCTCACTATTACCTTCAAGTATCATCAGTATTATTAGTATTCTCACTATTACCTTCAAGTATCATCAGTATTATTAGTATTCTCACGGCTTGCTAGAGAATTGTGAATTGCCGTAGCGCATTGGTCTAAGGTATATATTGATGTTCTCGAGACCTTTTCAAACATCTGAAATCGCCATATATTTCTAGTGATCAGTCTGATCACCCAGGGGGAGATACAGTGTGGTGACTGTGTCAGGGCAGTTTTACCCCCACAATGCTTAGAGAATAGCCAGAGAATAATGATTGGTGTTGGACAGGTGCATCCTTTCCATCCATGCTTCACTTGGTGTAAAGCCACACCAATGAGTTAGCTAGCAACACCCAAAGCCGCTATGATTGACAAGCACTCACTGTCAGTCTCGCAGATGGCCATGCCGTCGTTGGGGCAGAAGCGGGTCTCTACTTTGCGTCGTCCAATCTGCAGCTCGTGGGGGTCTGCCAGCTGGGCGCGGCACATGTAGCGCATCCTCTGCTCTTGGCGTGCTCCACCCAGCGTCACGTTGACAGGCATCCACGGGGTCCAAGGGGTGTTCCTCTTCACCTCTGGACACGCCTCAAGGTTACACGCCTTGTATTCCTGGAAATGGGGAGAGGTAGAGGAGGCGGGGGCAAGGGAGAGGGAGAGACAGAGAAAGAGAGGTAATTATTTTAAAATATTTTTTCTTCTCCATTTTATACTGAGAGTTATTTGGCTGCTTCATAACACTTTAATTGGACTCATAATGAAAGTAACTAAATCCTCAGTTTAGATGTTTTAGAGTCCACTGTGGGAAGCCCAACTTGACTGAGAGGAGGGGGAGAGGAGGGAAAGCATTTCAGCTCAAACAGTCATCTGAAACCAGTCAAAACTGAGCTGAACCGTAACTTCACACATCCCACGGAGAGAAAGGAGTCTTGTATGAAAGGGAAGGTAAGCATGGCATGGATTTGTTGATGCCTGTGTGTCTGTGCAAGTGTGTGTGTCTCATACCAATGCGCAGCCTGGGCAGCTGTTCCCGTTCTCACAGCTTCTGACCCTGGAGTGGACCCCTCCTCCACACTCTGCACTGCACTTAGCCCAGGCACCCCATAGGGACCAGAAGATAGGCTGGGGACACGACACACCCTCGTTACAGAACCTACAAGAAGTGGAGAGGAGAGAAACTTTATTGTCCATTTTGTGAGAAATTGAAATTTGTATTCTGCCTCACATGAGAGGCACTGGCGTGTGTAAGAGGGCTGACATTTACCTAAGACTGTCATCCCCCAAAAGATACTGAGGACAGAAACTGTTACTGAAAAGTGCACATCATGTCTCATAAATGAATCATAAAGGTCATTCCTTCATAAATGCCAACCATAAATGTTTGAGAGTTTTGCTCTTTTGAGTCAAACAAACACTGTTGAATTATTTGCCCAAAAAATTACATTTGATAAAAGTATGACAAAACCAAAGTTTCTTCACATTGCTCTCTCTCAAATAGACCCAAATAGACCTTTCATCTCCTCTCACCTCTCGTCCCTGATCGGGCCCACACACACACGTCCCCCATGTCGGGGCGAGGGGTTGTTGCAGGAGCGCTGGCGCATCTCAAACCCTGTTCCACAGGTGGTGCTGCACTGCCCCCATGACGACCATGGTGTCCATCCTCCGTTTCTGTAGCAACAGAAAAGTGATGTTATTAATGAAGGTTTAAAGTATCACAAACATGCCAATACACCATTTCAGCTTCCTTCAAGCAATCAACATACTTATGATCATGGCCATCATTTGTTATTATGAGAGGGAAGAGAACCACTTGCTCAGGAGCTAAGAAATACACCAGAAATACATTCCTTTGCTCCAGGAGTGCCACACCACTATGGCTGACCCTGTAAAACAACACGTTTCACTGCACCTATCTGGTGTATGCATGCAACTTCTGGCTAAACACAATTAAATTCCCCCACCCTGGGTTTAGTCTGGCATAGCTATGAAAGGAGGTCCGCCCCACACACACACACACACACAACTCCGGCAATTTGTATATGAGCAGTTCTCTCACACTAATGATAATTGGACCTGGGTTTAATCTGGCATAGCTATGAAAGGAGCTCCGCCACTTTGTGTCTGAGTTGTAATGGTTACACACACACACACACACACACACACACACACACACACACACACACACACACACACACACACACACACACACACACACACACACACACACACACACACACACACACACACACACACAGCTACCTGCACATGAAGGAGCTGGCACTTTGTATCTGAGAGCTGTTCTCTCACAGTAATGGTGATTGACCAATTTCCTTAGACACAGACGGTACAAGACCTCTGAGGGGAAACTTGGATGTCACCTACATTATTTAATCAAAACCCTGTTTTGTAGACATACCTCTTATCCTGTCAGAATGCTAATGCTGCATTTCTGAGGATGCATCTGAAATGGGACCCTATTCTCCATAGTGCACTGCTTTTGACCAGAGCAGATGTCCAATATCCACACTAGCATTATAAGCATACTGCTTAGCATGCTTGCCCTATACATTGCTTCATACTATGTAGTATGCTAGTATGCACAGAGAGACTAAGAAGTGCACTATATAGGGATTTGGGTGCCATTTGGGACACACAGTGAGTAAGATTGGTGTGGTTGGTTGGTGGTTCTACATACCTGGAGCAATTGGAGACTTCGATGGTGGACCCCTCACAGTTCCTCCCACCACAACGTGCAGAGGGATTGTCACACGCCCTGGAGCGACACAGACAGGAGCTGGTGCCGTCGCCATCGTCATTGCTGCATGGTTGCCACGTCGTCCAGGGTCCAAAGACGCCATTGGTGGTCTGGTTCCTCAGCTAAAAAGTCAGACAGGGCAGAGAGAGACTGGAGCGTCAGGGACTGGAACGGACAGGATGCCATCATTAATCATGTGGTACTGCATGACAAGACCCTTGAGGCTCAAAAATGATTTTGCGAGAGCGGCCTGGACAAACTGTAACAATGTCACACCAGGACCAGGGTCCCTGAGGAGAGTTGACATAGCACAAAATTGTTAAAGTGTCAGACAGACAGGAGGTATTCCAGGGTGTCAGCCAGCCCGTGTTGCCATGTGGCAGGCAGTCCCATGGGGTTATTGGGGATTGTGCACCAGTGACAACAAATGCAATGAGGAGCTAGGTGGGAGAGGGAAACTGTGGGTCCCTGTTGGATCTTACCGGACACACAGTGATGTTCTGACTCCACTGGCTCATGTTGGAGCTGTCCTCTAGAGTGGTGCAGCTTCTCTGTTTTCTGTCCCAGCCACAGTAGGGGTCCCGTGCCTCCAGGCATAGCCTACAGGGGGCAGGAGAAAGGAGGAGGGGAGAGGGACAGGAACAGGGAGGGAGGGAGAGGCACATAGAGAGGGACTATTATAGTATTATAGCTACTATTCTTATTGTTGTTGTTGCTGTTATTTTTATAATTGTTATGTGTATCACTTCACTTTGGCAACATTGACCATGTCATTCTTACCAAGCATATACTGTGATCGAAAAACTGTAATTGATATGGTCATTTAGGTATTTTCAACAGTAAAGTACTGTTTACTGCAGCATCATTTTTGTGGGAAACTTATGGACAGGGCAAATAATTGCTGTTGTCACGCCCTGGTCTTAGTATTTTGTGTTTTCTTTATTATTTTGGTCAGGCCAGGGTGTGACATGGGTTATTTATGTGTTGTGTTTTGTCTAGGTTTTTTTTGTAGGTTATGGGATTGTGGTGTAGTATAGTTGTCTAGAAAAGTCTATGGTTTGCCTGGAGTGGTTCTCAATCAGAGGCAGGTGTTTATCGTTGACTCTGATTGGGAACCATATTTAGGCAGCCATATTCTTTGAGTGTTTCGTGGGTGATTGTTCCTGTCTCTGTGTTTTGTTTGCACCAGATAGGGCTGTTTCGGATTTACATGTTACGTTTATGGTTTTTGTATTGTTTGTCATTATCTTTATTAAAGATGTATCGAGATAACCACGCTGCATTTTGGTCCTCCTCTCTTTCACCGGAAGAAAACCTTAACAGCTGTATTTTGAATGGTACTGTAATTCCACCCCACAGAATACAGTACCATACTGTATCATTGGATCGCCAAAAACCCTTTGACCTCTAGTGGGTGCATAGTTGTGTTGTTTCTGGCTCATTAACATATTTTTAAGTTTGCCTTGTAAGAGGCTATATTTGTTGGACCCGTGAGTGAAAATGCTGTATCAATTTAACTTGTATGTGATTATACTGCACCATCATTTCAAATAGAGGACAGATTGGAGTGGCACCAAGTCTTAAACCTTAAACATCTTCCCCTCCCCAACACAAAGATACAAACACACTGTCAACCACTCCACCAGACCAACCATGTCTAACTAAATGATGGACTGATGTTACCTGTGTTTTTTAAATTTAATGAATTTGTTTGTATTTCTCTTTATGTCATTAGCTTAACCCTTGTGTTGTCTTAAGGGTCAAACATGACCCACCACTACGTTAAACAGTAGAGAAAACCCCCTAAATGGTAATTTTTCAACTTGAAATTTTATGACTTCTCCTAGAGTGATCCCAATATTAGAAAATGTGAAGCATCACCTTTGTTTCCATGAAAGCTGTACACCACCAGGGTATAAAGATTGTCTTAGGGTCACACACACACACACACACACACACACACACACACACACACACACACACACACACACACACACACACACACACACACACACACACACACACACACACACACACACACACACACACAGAGAGAGAGAAATTGAGATTATGTGTGCTACTGATTGAACTCAGCCAGCAGCTCCTGAAGAGGAAGTTCACCATGGTTGGCACAGTTAGAAAGAACAAGCCTGAGCTCCCCCCTGCACTCCTCACAACAAGGGGGGAGAGAGGCCTTCTCATCAAGGTTTGCCTTTACCCCCACCGCCACTCTAGTTTCTTACCTCCCAAAGAGGAATAAGAATGTGGTCTTCCTGAGCACACTGCCCAAAAAGGCTCAGATCAGTGATCCCAGCCATCATCCTGGACTACAACCACAACAAAGGAGGCGTGGACAACCTGGACAAGGTGATTGTAACTTACAGCTGCAGGAGGATGACTGCCCGCTGGCCCCTGGTTATCTTCCATAACATCATAGATGTGTCCTCATACAATGCCTTCGTGATATGGAACAAGATCAACCCTACCTGGATGCCTGATACACGGAACAAGAGGAGGGTGTTCCTGGAGCAGCTGGGAAAGGCACTTGTAACCCCACACATTCAAAGAAGGGAGCGCCTCCCCTGCACAGGAGCCTCTGCAGCGCTTGTGAAAGCTATTCAGGGGGCTGAATCTTGAATCAACTTAAGGCTGCAGCTGGGGCAGGCAAGAATAGGAGATCCCAATTCTGCCCACTAAAGAAGAACTGTAAAACAAATACTATGTGCTGCACATGTGAGAAATACATCTGCAAAGTCCATGCACACACACTTGCATACTGTCCTACATGTGCTAATTAGGGTTGATTGATTTATGTTCTTCATGTTTTTGTTTTGTATCTATTATCTCATTTTATTCTTATTTATTGTTGTTGTTTATACACCTTGTGGGTGGGGTTAATGGTTCAAAAAATGTGAGAAGACTAGTATTTGGTAGTTGAATTCCTCATTGTACAGTATATAAGAATATATCACTATGTTGCGAATAAAGTTCAATACTGTTATTGTTTCCCTTCAATAAAATGCATTCAAAACTACTTTCTGCACATTTCTGCTACTTTCTTAGGCTATACAAGTGTTTTCTCTGGCTCAAAAAGACATGTTTACACCTATGCAGTACCCTTAGCAATAAGTAATAATAATAATAATAAACCTCTACTTTAGTAAAGAAAAAAATGATGACAGGTGTGTTGTAATAAAAACGAGTGGTGTCCACTGATTAAATGCAGTCTTTCTGCATTGTGAAGAGGGAAATCCCAGATATTCACAAAGTTTGTGATGAATGACAGGTTGTTTCTTCATGCAAAATAGATTTGGGGTTTAACATTCAATTAAGCTGCTTTATTTTAAGGGTTTAGAGAAGGCGGGTCATTTTTGACCCTCAGGACAAGGGGAGTATATATAATGTTAAGACTACACAAGGGTTAAGTTGGATTGATTCGCTTTTGTTTGATTGTTTATTATTTAGAATTGTAACTAAATTGATTAAACATTTTTATTATGAAATAATTTTTGGAAAAAACGAATAAGTTGACCTTAAATGGTTGAGTATTTTGCCATCTCATTTTGGTCGGTTTTTCCATGTATTCGCTGCCAGTTAGGAAGCCTCTGATAAGTCTCTAGAAATGCAATGTGTAGACACTTTATCTAGCAGCCAACATGCTTGCACTGATCCCTTGTAATTACAGTAAAATACTGTGAAATACAAAATGAACTTCATTCATTCATCCACTCATTCCTTCTGATCACACAGTGCCTGCTGATTACACAGTACCTGCTTTGATACTGTATTTATATTACAGAATGTGTACTGTAATATGAAATAGAACATGTTTGTAGCCACCGAGTTGCCTGTAAGCTACTGTCATTTTCACAGTATCCTTTTTACAGTGTATCAAATTTGAGAGAGAGAGAGAGAGAGAGAGAGAGAGAGAGAGAGAGAGAGAGAGAGAGAGAGAGAGAGAGAGAGAGAGAGAGAGAGAGAGTCAGTCAAAGCAGTAAACACAAGCAGAGAGCCTCTCTAGAGCTAAGACTACTACTAACAGACCAGACCACACAATGGCTGGTCATTAAACCGTGTACAAATAAACTCACACTCCCTCCAGACACACAGCTCGCACCCCTGTGATTCTAACAGAGGATCTGACTAGAGGTAAACAAATCAGCCCGTTTATCCCCCCTCACCTCCCCTGCCTCCTTCCTTCCCCATCCCAACACCCCTCCCCCTCACTCAGAACACCACACAGGAACCAAACAGTGATTAAATACATTGTAAGCTCCCAGTAAAACAGGGGCTTAATGAGGGGTAATTAATTCTAAACCCATTAATGATGAAATTAAGCTGTGAGAGACAGAGAGAGATAGAGAGACAGAGAGCAGGAGAGAGAGCTGGAGAGAGGGAGAAGAGAGAGAAACAGAGATAGAGAGTGAGAGAGAGAGAGAAGACCTTACACTCTTAGATGATAATGTTATTTTTGAACACATCTGTGTGTCTGGTTAGATCCGACACGTGCAGCATTACTTTAAACACAATCACTGTTTTGATACAACATCATTTATGTAAAAGTTTCAACACATTTGGAGTCAATTCCTGCAATTAAAAGTGAAGTGAAGTGACAACTGACAGCCTGGAGTGAGCCTCAGCCAGTCAGCAGGAGGAATACGAAACAAGAAACAAGGTCAATTTACTCTTTATCTGAATGAGCTGACCATTTGAGGCAAATGCGGAGAAGACATAGCAACATTTTATTCCTGACATATTCTTTCAGACAAGTTTTCAAGAAGTAAGGCTAAATAGACTAATTTTACCATAATCATTCTCATTATCATATTTCCCACAAAGTATAATGGATTTTTATTATAGTCCAGTTGGGGGTGGTAATGCAACATACTAAACCCTGGCAGTCATTCTGAATGCAGGTTGTGTGAATAAAAAAAACAATTGTTGGAGTGGCCGGTAGCCTAGTGGTTAAAGCATTGGGACAGTAACCGGAAGGTTGCAAAATCGAATCCCCGAGCTGACAAGGTAAAAATCGGTTGTTCTGCCCCTGAACAAGGCAGTTAACCCACTGTTCCTAGGCCGTCATTGAAAATAAGAATTTGTTCTTAACTGACTTGCCTAGTTAAATAAAAATATCCAAGCACTGGTGAGATTCCAATAGGAGTTACACATCACTTTGCAAGCCAGCACAATGTGACTTGCAGGTAGGATGTCAAATTCTGGTGACTTTTCCAGAAATCCCAGTTGGGAACTTCTTGGAAAATGGGAGGGAATAAGCAGAAATTCTGGAATCTTTCAACCAAGATTCAATCAACTCTCAATGGTGCAGCAGTACAACTTTTTGAGGATCTGAAGACCCATGCCAATTCTTTGCAGTCTCCTGAGGGGGAATTGGGATTGTTGTGCCCCTCCTCACAACTGTCTTAGTGTGTTTGGATCAGGATATTTTCTTACTGATGTGGACACCAAGAAACTTGAATCACCCGTCAATGTGAATGGGGGCATGCTCATCCCGTCAATGTGAATGGGGGCATGCTCAGCCCGTCAATGTGAATGGGGGCATGCTCAGCCTGTCAATGTGAATGGGGGCATGCTCAGCCCATCAATGTGAATGGGGGCATGCTCAGCCCGTCAATGTGAATGGGGGCATGCTCAGCCCGTCAATGTGAATGGGGGCTTAGCCTGCTTTTTCCTGTAGTCATTGATCAGCTCTTTTGTCTTGCTCACATTAAGGGAGAGATTGTTGTCCAGGCACCCCACTGTCATGGGTGGTAACTCTACAATTCACTCAACAAGACAAGGCACACTGGGAAATTATATTGTAGGCATGGCTTAGTGGGGATGTGGCTTTCAGGTAGTTATTTTTGGCCACCTGTGATTGGGAGTGCTGTAACAGTTTAACTGTCTATATTAGAGGTAGATCTTTGCCTTTAACAAGGTAAAAAATGATTACCATAGCCAACAAAAGTCTGATCTCAGGTACAACATTGTCAGAGTAGGTTTCCCTGGACTGTGTTTCTACCTATGTTTGAAATCTTTCAAGAATGATATTTTGCATTTACAGAACTTGTTTTATATAAGATTTTGTATATGGAGCAATAAATGAATGTAATAAATGGTTTTGTTTTTTACACGTCTTCCCCAGTCATTTACAGAATATTAAAGATAGTTTAAGTGGAATACAACACAATATGTGGACTAAAACATTTAACACATCCGTGTCTAGTTAGGAATTACATGTTACTTTTACATGTTACTTTTTACATGTTACATGTCACTGTTTTTAAAAATCTACACAAATCACGTGTTAAATGTGCCAACATGGTGATTGTCTTAAAAGTAACACAACACGTGCTGTTTCTAACTAGACACACCGATGTGTTTGAAAATATCACATCTTTTCTAAGAATGTAGAGGAACAGGAATTGAGGGAAAGTGTTGACCACTTGTTGTAATCAACTCACCAACCCTTACTGCCTCCAATTAGCCCTTACCGACCGACTCTCAATCAGCTCTCGAGCAGACCTGGGTTCAATAGTATTGGAAATCATTTGAAATACTTGATTGAGCTTGCCTGTTGCAACATAACTAATAGAACACTCCCAAAAAGCAAAGCAAACGCTCAAAGTATTTAAAATATTTGACCTCAGGTCTGCTCACTACTGACTCCTTGTACAGCTTCCCTTCAGCCCCCTTAGCTAGCAGGGAGAAAGAAAGGGCATTATGTTCTTGGCACTGGCCTCTTGGTTCATTTGAATGGGGCCTCTGGTGTTTCAGCTAGGAGGTTGAGGCAACACTGTTGTGTTCATACAGAACACACAGCCAAGCCTAAGGCAAGTCCTACAGCCTGGTGAGGAAGGTGTTCTAGAAAATAGGGAGGACATTGTCCTAAGCTGACATATTTTACCAGCCTGTATCATCAGAGACGACCTGACACAGAGCTATAGGGGGAAGGGGGAAGGGATACATGTTTGGAAGAGATCCATGTTGTTGCGGTGACCTCCATCAGACAGAAAAAGGAGACCCTTACGCTATGCCATAGCTTTAAATGAGTGGTCAATGAGAGGGTGAAGACATGGCAAACATAACATGTTTGATTACTTGTAGCTGCATCACCAAAAACAGTTAGTTTGCATTCTGTTTACCCAGACACATAGACAGACAGAGTCTAAACACACACTTAAGAAGCCGGGCGGTTGTGCATAATAATTAAGAGCAAAGCAGATATCTCTCTGAGAGAAGAAGAAGAATACAGAAGGACGTGCATAGTAAGAACATGGTGCAGATCTGAGGTCCAACAATTACCCTCTGTTACGGGTGAGCCAGATGTCAGGCCCTCGGGGCATGCACGCACACCCTTGGGTTAAATCACCCTTTCAGCTAAATCACTTTAGCTGAAAGTTTACCTCCAAGCTCATTAATAACAGTGGAGAAATTGCGCGCACGCACGCGCACGCACACACACACACAGCGGCCGACGGATGGCCAGGCCAGCAATGAAAGCCAGCCATCCATGTAAGCTCTTAAGACTATGGAAATGCGGCAGCTTGGAAAGAATGCTGACTTGGCGGCTTTTGACGAGCACAGCGAGAGAGAGCGGGAGCGAAGGACGCTTTACCAGAGAAAAGATGAGAGGAGAGCCGTCCTGATGTACGAACACCACCACAGGGCATCCCAGCTGAACCATCTGCTCTCCTAACCCATGCCAGTTTACTGTAACACTCGTCCTTAGAGGCAACTCTTAGATAAAGGGCTTGGAGGTACTGGTGGGATTGAGATCACTTCTCTTTCCCTCTTTTTTTGTTTCTTTTTTTATTTCATTTTTCAATTATTCAACAACAGAACAATACAATACAGCATGTGTAAGTACTACAACAAAAGGTCACTCAACCTTCCCCACCCCCCAAAATAAAAATAATACTAAAACAATAACACACTAGAAAATAAAAATGAATTAGAATTGTAATAATACTAATAATGACTAAATAAGACAAATGACAAGAGAGATCAACATAAAACAATACAAACAGTACATTACAGCGAGACAATAGCTACATTGATCGACATCAACCCCAATGGAAGTGTTTCCATAGAGACCAGGAAGGGTTATCATATTTTCCCAAAGTAGTTGAATTTATTTCTTAAAGCATTGGTAATCTTCTCTATATGAATATACATTCATTTCAGAGAGCCATCTTGTAATTGGGAGAGGGGCATCGGATTTCCATGTCAGTGCAACACATTTTCTTGCAGTGGCAAGGGCAATTTCTGTAAATTTGATCTTTAAATTATTCCTCAAATTCACATTTGTGAAGTTACCCAGAAGGTATATTTCAGGGTCAAGAGGGAAAGGGACCTCCATAATAAAGGCCAGGGAGTCACAAACATCATGCCAGAAGGTTTGTAATTTAGTACACTGACAAGTTAAATGCAAAAAAGTGCCTTCTGTTGGTCCAAATCTAAAATACATTTTTGATATTTCAGCGTGATATCTATGCGTGATATCACTTTAGCAGTGATAAATTCATGAACTTCTTTGAGGAAAAGATTATGATTATTAGAAAGCAAATTACGGACTCCTCCTTAAATCTGCGTATTCCTTCAAAGCTCAGTTGTCCTGAGTCTGCACAACTCTGCCAAGACCTAGGATCAAGAGAGACGCTCAAGTGTTTTAGTACTATATCTCTTGACACAATGATGAAAATAATCATGGCCTCTAAACCTTCAAGCTGCATACTGGACCCTATTCCAACTAAACTACTGAAAGAGCTGCTTCCTGTGCTTGGCCCTCCTATGTTGAACATAATAAACGGCTTTCTATCCACCGGATGTGTACCAAACTCACTAAAAGTGGCAGTAATAAAGCCTCTCTTGAAAAAGCCAAACCTTGACCCAGAAAATATAAAAAACTATCGGCCTATATCGAATCTTTCATTCCTCTCAAAAATGTTAGAAAAGGCTTTTGCGCAACAACTCACTGCCTTCCTGAAGACAAACAATGTATACGAAATGCTTCAGTCTGGTTTTAGACCCCATCATAGCACTGAGACAGCACTTGTGAAGGTGGTAAATGACATTTTAATGGCATCGGACCGAGGCTCTGCATCTGTCCTCGTGCTCCTAGACCTTAGTGCTGCTTTTGATACCATCGATCATTACATTCTTTTGGAGAGATTGGAAACCCAAATTGGTCTACATGGACAAGTTCTGGCCTGGTTTAGATCTTATCTGTCGGAAAGATATCAGTTTGTCTCTGTGAATGGTTTGTCCTCTGACAAATCAACTGTAAATTTTGGTGTTCCTCAAGGTTCCGTTTTAGGACCACTATTGTTTTCACTATATATTTTACCTCTTGGGGATGTTATTCGAAAACATAATGTTAACTTTCACTGCTATGCGGATGACACACAGCTGTACATTTCAATGAAACATGGTGAAGCCCCAAAATTGCCCTTGCTAGAAGAATGTGTTTCAGACATAAGGAAGTGGATGGCTGCAAACTTTCTACTTTTAAACTCGGACAAAACAGAGATGCTTGTTCTAGGTCCCAAGAAACAAAGAGATCTTCTGTTGAATCTGACAATTAATCTTAATGGTTGTACAGTCGTCTCAAATAAAACTGTGAAGGACCTCGGCGTTACTCTGGACCCTGATCTCTCTTTTGAAGAACATATCAAGACCATTTCAAGGACAGCTTTTTTCCATCTACGTAACATTGCAAAAATCAGAAACTTTCTGTCCAAAAATGATGCAGAAAAATTAATCCATGCTTTTGTCACTTCTAGGTTAGACTACTGCAATGCTCTACTTTCCGGCTACCCGGATAAAGCACTAAATAAACTTCAGTTAGTGCTAAATACGGCTGCTATAATCCTGACTAGAACCAAAAAATGTGATAATATTACTCCAGTGCTAGCCTCTCTACACTGGCTTCCTGTCAAAGCAAGGGCTGATTTCAAGGTTTTACTGCTAACCTACAAAGCATTACATGGGCTTGCTCCTACCTATCTCTCTGATTTGGTCCTGCCGTACATACCTACACGTACGCTAAGGTCACAAGACACAGGCCTCCTAATTGTCCCTAGAATTTCTAAGCAAACAGCTGAAGGCAGGGCTTTCTCCTATAGAGCTCCATTTTTATGGAACGGTCTGCCTACCCATGTCAGAGACGCAAACTCGGTATCAACCTTTAAGTCTCTACTGAAGACTCATCTCTTCAGTGGGTCATATGATTGAGTGTAGTCTGGCCCAGGAGTGGGAGGGTGAACGGAAAGGCTCTGGAGCAACGAACCGCCCTTGCTGTCTCTGCCTGGCCGGTTCCCCTCTTTCCACTGAGATTCTCTGCCTCTAACCCTATTACAGGGGCTGAGTCACTGGCTAACTGGGGCTCTCTCATGCCGTCCCTGGAGGGGGTGCGTCACCTGAGTGGGTTGATTCACTGATGTGGTCATCCTGTCTGGGTTGGCGCCCCCCCAGACAGGCAATGAGTACACTCTGGCTCTGGCTATATATCTATGTGTCATGGTTATCATGGAGTAGTTGTTCAATACTTGATAGATTTGGTAAAGTCATATCTCCAAGAGTGCTTCTGAGAAAGTTTCTTAACTGTAAATAACAAAATAAATGATAATTGGATAACTGGTATTTGCTCAAATGACATAAGTACCTATCTATATAACAATGTTCTATTTCATTATTCCCTTCTCATGCCAATGTTGAAATATTTTGCTATCCAAGATAATTGGCATGAGTCTGTTTTGCCACACGGGTGTTTTGGGTGACAAGTCTTGTTAACCTCTGGCGTCGAGCAATCCCGTATCCGGGAGCGTAATCATAGCCTCAAGCTCATTACCATAACGCAACGTTTCCTATTCATGAAAATCGCAAATGAAATGAAATAAATATATTGAAACACAAGCTTAGCCTTTTGTTAACAACACTCTCATCTCAGATTTTCAAAATATGCTTTAACCAAAGCTACACAAGCATTTGTGTAAGAGTATTGATAGCCTAGCATAGCATTAAGCCTAGCATTCAGCAGGCAACATTTTCACAAAACAAGAAAAGCATTCAAATAAAATAATTTACCTTTGAAGAACTTCGGATGTTTTCAATGACAAGACTCTCAGTTAGATAGCAAATGTTCATTTTTTCCAAAAATATTATTTGTGTAAGAGAAATAGCTCAGTTTGGCTAAGAAAAAAAAACGAAAATGCAGCCAACACAACGCCAAACTTTTTTCCAAATTAGCTCCATAATATCGACAGAAACATGGCAAACGTTGTTTAGAATCAATCCTCAAGGTGTTTTTCACAATTCTATTCGATGAAAAATCATTCCTGGCAGTCGGTTTCTCATCAAAGGCAAACTGAAAAATACTGCAGCTGGAGATTACGCAATAATTGCGATGGAGGACACCAAGCGACCACCTGGTAGATGTAGTCTCTTATGGTCAATCTTCCAATGATATGCCTACAAATACGTCACAATGCTGCAGACACCTTGGGGAAAACGTGGAAAACGTAAGCTGACTCCTAGCTCCTCCACAGCCATATAAGGAGTCATTGGCATGCAGGGCTTTCAAAAAATGGGGCACTTCCTGGTTGGATTTTTATCTGGGTTTCGCCTGTAACATCAGTTCTGTGGCACTCACAGACAATATCTTTGCAGTTTTGGAAACGTCAGAGTGTTTTTTTTCCAAAGCTGTCAATTATATGCATAGTCGAGCATCTTTTCGTGACAAAATATCTTGTTTAAAACGGGAACGTTTTTCATCCAAAAATTAAAAGAGCGCCCCCTATATCGAAGAAGACCAAATAACTTACGAATGTCATATCAAGATTTTACTAAATTGATGGAACAGGGATTGCTAGTTTTTATTGATATAGTCTTAGGGTTCCACTTGTAGATAATGTTACTCCCAACCTCTTCATTAAGAGCAAATATTTCCATCTGAATCCAAGAAGGGGCTGGTTCAGTTTCTAATAAGAATGAAATTAATCTAATTTGCGCTGCCCAGTAACACATCTTGAAACTTGGTAGACGGAGACCTCCTAGACTATAATCCTATTTTCATTTGTCCAGGCTCACCGTTCGAGTTTTACGGTTCCATACAAATTGTCTTTGTAACGTCTGCTTCCAACTCACTCTCAAACACATAGATCCCCTGAATGCAGCTCACTCTCCAGATCCCAATCACCTGAATTCTGATCACCTGCTCACACACCTGTATGTCATTATCACACACTATTTAGTTTAGTTCTTTGCACCCCATCATTGTGAGGTATTGTTTGTTTTTGTGACACATTGCGCTTCAGAGCGCTGGGTTTCCTGTAATTTACTCCTCCTGTGTATGATAGTTTTTGCCTGCCTCACTAACGATACCTTTTTCCTATTCCCTGCCTGTACTCTAGCCTGTTGGATTTCCTGTTATCTACCTATTGTCTGATCTCCCGGATGACATTACTAGCCTTTTCCCTGCCTGTACTGTTACCTTTTTTGGGCCCCGTGTGTATGACCTTCTGCCTGCCCCTGGTCCCAGCTACCTGCCTCCTCCTGTGGTCCTTTACCCATAAACACCTGCTGTGCCCTGGGTTTGACGAAGCTCTCTGTCTCCCATCGTGTTCATTACCATCTTAGGGTATTGTTAAGGGACTTAAAGAAACTCTCGGGTAGGGATATGGTTAAAGATTGAAATAGGTACATCAACTTCGACAGAACGTTAATCTTAATGCAGCTAATTCTCCCAAATAATGTAAGAGGCAGATCTATCCATCTATTCAAGTTATCCACCATCTTCTGAACCAAGACAGAGTAGTTAAGCTTATCCAAATTTCTTAAGTCATTGTCAACTGTGATTCCTAGATATTTGAACCCCTGTGGCGACCATCTGAAGGAACCTGTACGTTCACAGATGCTATAGTCAAAGCGAGTCAGTGGAAGTTTTTCATGTTGACTTTGTAACCTGATATAGAGCTGTATGTACCCAAAAGTGTCTGTAGTTTTGAGAGGGATCTGGTCAGTTCAGAGGGGAACAAAATAATGTTGTCTGCGAACAATGAGATGTTGCGCGTTATCTGACCCACCTGAAAGCCCTTTATGCCAGGATCCGTTCTTATGGCCTCCACCAGGGGTTCTATGGCTAGCACAAAAAGGAGTGGGGAAAGTGAACAGCCCTGTCTACTACCTCTAAAGAGTTGGAATGTGGCTGACATCATGCCATTAGTGGTGATATTGGCTTGCGGTTTATGGTATAAAGTCTAAACCCAGTTGACAAACGAAGGACCAAAGTTAAATTTAACAAGGCACTTGAATAAGTATGGCCACTCCAGCCTATCAAAGGCCCTTTTATCATCTAGAGATACTGCTATGCTAGGATCACTCTTCACACTGAATTACGTTGAATAACCTGTGCAAATTATTGGTGGAGGATCTTTTCTGTATAAAGCCTGTTTGATCGGTGTTAAATCAGGTTTGGTAAATATTGTTCTAATCTATTAGCCATTGCCTTAGAAATTGATTTATAGTCGGCATTGAGGAGCGAGATCGGCTTAAAGGAAGAGCATTGTAGAGGATCTTTATTTTTTTATGTATAACTGTTATAATAGCTGTGGAAAAGCAGTCTGGTAGGCTTTGCGTCTCAACAGCTAAATCTAGAACATCCATCAACAGAAGAATAAGCACATCTTTAAACTCCTTCTAAAACTCAGGGGGAAAGCCATCGTCTCCTGGTGATTTGCCGGATTGTGAAGAGGAAATTGCCTTTTCGATTTCTGTTTTTTGTAAAGGAGCGATCTAGTTAGTTTTGGTCTTCCTGTGTGAGGTGCGGTCATTCAATAGTAAACAGAAATGTGTCTATCATTGCTGGTTCCATTCCATCAGAAGTGTTTAATAGAATAGTATTGTTTAAATTAATCATTGACATGTTCAGGGTTGTGAGACAAATCAAATCAAATTTATTTGTCACATACACATGGTTAGCAGATGTTAATGCAAGTGTAGCGAAATGCTTGTGCTTCTAGTTCCGAAAATTCAGTAATAACCAACGAGTAATCTAACCTAACAATTCCAAAACTACTACCTTATACACACAAGTGTAAAGGGATAAAGAATATGTACATAAAGATAAATGAATTAGTTATGGTACAGAACGGCATAGGCAAGATGGAGTAGATGGTATAGAGTACAGTATATACATATTAGATGAGTAATGTAGGGTACGTAAACAAAGTGGCATAGTTTAAAGTGGCTAGTGATACATGTATTACATAAAGATGCAGTAGAAGATATAGAGTACAGTATATAAATATAGATATGAGATGAGTAATGTAGGGTATGTAAACATTATATTAAGTAGCATTGTTTAAAGTTGCTAGTGATATATTTTTCCATCAATTTCCATCAATTTCCATTATTAAAGTGTCTGGAGTTGAGTCAGTGTGTTGGCAGCAGCCACTCAATGTTAATGGTGGCTGTTTAACAGTCTGATAGCCTTGAGATAGAAGCTGTTTTTCAGTCTCTCGGTCCTTGCTTTGATGCACCTGTACTGACCTCGCCTTCTGGATGATAGTGGGGTGAACGGGCAGTGGCTCGGGTGGTTGTTGTCCTTGATGATCTTTATGGCCTTCCTGTGACATCGGGTGGTGTAGGTGTTCTGGAGGGCAGGTAGTTTGCCCCCGGTGATGCGTTGTGCAGACCTTACTACCCTCTGGAGAGCCTTACAGTTGTGGGCGGAGCAGTTGCCGTACCAGGCGGTGATACAGCCCAACAGGATGCTCTCGGTTGTGCATCTGTAGAAGTTTGTGAGTGCTTTTGGTGACAAGCAGAATTTCTTCAGCCTCCTGAGGTTGAAGAGGCGCTGCTGCGCCTTCCTTACGACGCTGTCTGTGTGGGTGGACCAATTCAGTTTGTCCATGATGTGTATGCCGAGGAACTTAAAACCTACTACCCTCTCCACTACTGTCCCGTCGATGTGGATAGGGGGGTGCTCCGTCTGCTGTTTCCTGAAGTCCACAATCCTCTCCTTTGTTTTGTTGACATTGAGTGTAAGGTTATTTTCCTCACACCACACTCCGCGGGCACTCACCTCCTCCCAGTAGGCCGTCTCGTCGTTGTTGGTAATCAAGCCTACCACTATAGTGTCGTCCGCAAACTTGATGATTGAGTTGGAGGCGTGCATGGCCACGCAGTCATGGGTGAACAGGGAGTACAGGAGAGGGCTCAGAACGCACCCTTGTGGGGCCCCAGTGTTGAGGATCCGCTGGGTGGAGCTGTTGTTACCTACCCTCACAACCTGGGGGCGGCCCGTCAGGAAGTCCAGTACCCAGTTGCACAGGGTGGGGACGAGACCCTGGGTCTCGAGCTTGGTGACGAGGTTGGAGGGTACTGTGGTGTTAAATGCTGAGTTGTAGTCAATGAACAGCAATCTCACATAAGTATTCCTCTTGTCCTGATGGGTTAGGGCAGTGTGCAGTGTGGTTGCGATTGCGTCGTCTGTGGACCTATTTGGGCGGTAAGCAAATTGGAGTGGGTCTAGGGTGTCAGGTAGGGTGGAGGTGATATGGTCCTTGACTAGTCTCTCAAAGCACTTCATGATGACGGAAGTGAGTGCTACGGGGCGGTAGTCGTTTAGCTCAGTTACCTTAGCTTTCTTGGGAACAGGAACACTTAACTGTTCTGTGTTTCAATAGAGTTGATGATTCTCGATATCTCCTCAGCTTTTATCTGCCAGGCCAAGACTACATAATATCCAATTAACACTTTTCTTATTGTACGTACTTAGGGTATTATATTTTAGTTTTTTATTCACCAATGATTGGTATGTTTCTTTAGAGCCAGATTTTTTGTACTTTTTGTAGTAATAGGATTTCATTCTGTAATTTATTCAATTCAGCAGTGCATTTTCTTTTGAGACCTTTGGTATAGGAAATGATTTGAACCCTAAGAAAGGCCTTTATTGTGTCCCAGATTACAAAACTATTGGGAGAGGACAGACAGTTTGTTTCACAGAAACACTTAATTTGGTCTCTGATAAATTGACAAAATTCTGTCTGTTTCAAAAGAGTTGGGTTTAGGCGCCATCTATAGGTCCCTTGAACTCGGGCTGGAATCCCAACAGAAAGTGTGAGGGGAGAATGATCTGAGTTAGTTCTGCATAAATACTCAGTTTCCACAACTCTGTGGGTTACCTGTGCTGCGGACAGGAGTAGAATGAGTAATCCCTATCTTGGGGGTGGAGCTGTCTCCATGTGTCTTTCAAATTGAAGTCTTTCATAAATGATAGAGTGGATTTGTCTGACTTAGTCAATGAGGTTGCTTTAGTTGAGCATCCTGAACAAAAAGTAAAGTCGCCCCCAACTAAGAGTGTTCTCTGAAATGTACTACCTTTAAGAATATATCTTGAATAAAAATATGATCATCATTATTAGGTGCATATACATTATACATATACATTAAGCAAGGTCCAATATTCAGAATACATTCTGCCATGGATCACTACGTAACGTCCCAGTGGATCAATAATTGTTTTGGTCACACAGAATGGTCAATTCTTATTAATCAACACAGCTACTCCCCGTGTCTTTGTGTTATATGAAGAGGCAAAGACCTGTCCTACCCATGCCCTCTTTAACTTTTTATATTCTGCCCCTGTTTGATATGTTTCTTGTAGAAACGCAACATCAATCGTTTAGCTTTTTCAAGTACATAATGACTTGTTTTCATTTAACAGGTCCTTTCAGTCCATTAACGTTTAATGATGTATGATTTACTATCTTAGCCATGTTGTTCACTCAATACATGAATACAAATGTCAGGAGTATGTCCAATAAGGGTGTGGGATATTCTATTGCCTATTTTCGGTGAGCCTGTAGTCAAATACATATTATAAAGCGAAGGTCTCTCACAAAGCTGTACTGTAATATAAAGTAAACAAAACAAATAATTCCACTCCTCCCACCAGTGCTGTTCTTGAACGCTCCCAGCAGAAATCCCACCTGTAGTGGAGCTACGCTCCCAGCAGAAATCCCACCTGTAGTGGAGCTACGCTCCCAGCAGAAATCCCACCTGTAGTGGAGCTACGCTCCCAGCAGAAATCCCACCTGTAGTGGAGCTACGCTCCCAGCAGAAATCCCACCTGTAGTGGAGCTACGCTCCCAGCAGAAATCCCACCTGTAGTGGAGCTACGCTCCCAGCAGAAATCCCACCTGTAGTGGAGCTACGCTCCCAGCAGAAATCCCACCTGTAGTGGAGCTACGCTCCCAGCAGAAATCCCACCTGTAGTGGAGCTACGCTCCCAGCAGAAATCCCACCTGTAGTGGAGCTACGCTCCCAGCAGAAATCCCACCTGTAGTGGAGCTACGCTCCCAGCAGAAATCCCACCTGTAGTGGAGCTACGCTCCCAGCAGAAATCCCACCTGTAGTGGAGCTACGCTCCCAGCAGAAATCCCACCTGTAGTGGAGCTACGCTCCCAGCAGAAATCCCACCTGTAGTGGAGCTACGCTCCCAGCAGAAATCCCACCTGTAGTGGAGCTACGCTCCCAGCAGAAATCCCACCTGTAGTGGAGCTACGCTCCCAGTGTCGCTATTCCTAAATTGAATTTCGAACATGAAGGCAAACGTGAACCTGGAGCTCGAGCCCAGTAAATTAACAAACATAGAGAACGCTTCAGACTCCTTATATGATGCAAGTCAAAAAACAAAACCAATAACGGGTGTCCTGATCCCAACACACCTACCATGACAGGGAGCAAAATACTAATATAAATCATCATGGCTTAGCCATATAAAAACGCCTCTGAGGACCATGCCTGTCCCAAATAACAACTTAAAAACAATGCCACTCTGGTAAAAACAAATAGTTTGTTTACATGGATATTGGGTTCGTACCTCATTGATCTGTCAGTAAACTATGGTATAATCCAGCAAAGCAGTCCTACCGGTTATGCAAATACTAAGGCAGGCTAGTGGGACACAGCCCAGCTAGCAGCGAAACTAACCTGGTCCGCTATCCAATCAACCAGGTCCTGAGCTGGTCGTCTGCAGTCCGCAGAGAAAAGTTGCGACTTCTTTGGATGTTTTCTCTCTCTGTTTTTCACAGACATGTACACCCGCACGCACCAGTGTGGACATTAAATCTAGGATTTACAGTGCAGACTAGAGGGCAAGCCAAGGTGCTTAGCTCCGATCCCATCTGACCTTTCTCCAGCAGCATGAACGGCTGGCCGGCCAAAGGTCTCAGGCCCCTGTTTCTGACTACTCAACAATTTTATCAAAAAGAGCAGGACGTTGTAAAAATATATCAGGTGAGTCAGCCAGCTACAGAGAAGGCTCTGACATACCATAGGCCAGCTACAGACAAGGCTCTGACATACCATAGGCCAGCTACAGAGAAGGCTCTGACATACCATAGGCCAGCTACAGAGAAGGCTCTGACATACCATAGGCCAGCTACAGAGAAGGCTCTGACATACCATAGGCCAGCTACAGAGAAGGCTCTGACATACCATAGGCCAGCTACAGACAAGGCTCTGACGTACCGTAGGCCAGCTACAGAGAAGGCTCTGACATACCATAGGCCAGCTACAGACAAGGCTCTGACGTACCGTAGGCCAGCTACAGACAAGGCTCTGACGTACCGTAGGCCAGCTACAGACAAGGCTCTGACGTACCGTAGGCCAGCTACAGACAAGGCTCTGATGTACAGTAGGCCAGCTACAAACAATGCTCTGATGTACTGTAGGCCAGCTACAGACAAGGCTCTGATATACAGTAGGCCACTTGGAGCTGTTCCTAGTAGAGGATGATGTGGGAGCATCCAGGTACAGGTGGCGGAGTCTGCTGAGAGCTATGCAGGTAGCGTGTGTGTGTGTGTGTGTGTGTGTGTGTGTGTGTGTGTGTGTGTGTGTGTGTGTGAATGACTGTACATGTCTGTTTTATTTAGCGAGAGAGCAAGGACTAAGAAAGGGAGAGCGAGAAATTAATATAAAGACAAAAATAAATAGAGAGAGCTTCTGAATGGTTTTGACACCAACACAAGACACAATACTGATATTCAATTCATCAGCCTCTTTTACCAGCGACACAGCACACTCAAAACAGCGTAGCCACAAAACATGGCCTGTTCAATTTTAAACAGAGCGAGCGGCAAAAACCCCCAACCTATAACACATGGCTTGGCTGGCGACAGACAGCATGGGATAAATCTCCAGCGTTTGCCACGAGGCTTAATGGACATTTTAAAAGGGCCTGTGAGAGCTGTAAAATCTCTGTCCTTTACAAGGTCTTTTAACAGAACATCATAAAGACAACCGTCACCTTCCGTTTAACTGCATTATGTCCTCATTATTGTAAACAAGACAAGACACAGACAGGCGGTGTAAATATTATGATTCGAATTAGAGCCATGTTGTTAATCAATAGCCATGTTGGGGACATCTGGAATATAAATGTACAGTAGATAGCTGTCCAGATGACTTCACTAC
Organism: Oncorhynchus mykiss; assembly: GCF_057628025.1. Taxonomy (NCBI): domain Eukaryota; kingdom Metazoa; phylum Chordata; class Actinopteri; order Salmoniformes; family Salmonidae; genus Oncorhynchus; species Oncorhynchus mykiss. The sequence continues at coordinate 41,837,831 of NC_143043.1, forward strand.
AGTACAGCATTCCTCTGAATCCTCTCTGAATTTGCGATGTGTAATAAAGCAGTGTTAAATTAACACTGGAAGTGTTGACCTGTATAGACATTGAACAGTGTTGAATTAACACACTGCTTAGTATAAAACTCTATTTGCATATTTCCCAGAGTGGTTTGCCTTTTGAGTGAATTGTGAAGTTGTCACCCATGACAGAATTTGTTAGTGACAGAGACATGCTAGTTGCATTCATCTATTTTCAATCCTATGGACTTCACCAAGTGATGTCTAGGTGAATATGTTGTCATTAAAATGTAATTATTTAACACAATACAATATGGATTTCATAAGGCCTTATTTTGAGGACATACAGTGCATACTGGGTTGCTTGGATGACCCAACTGCTGGGTTTCAGGCATTGGGTCGTTTAGTATCATTGTTTTCTAACACAGTTCCAGTGTCTATATGGGTCCACACATTCAGTGTTAATTTAACACTCTCAGTAGCTATCTTTCCGTCCAATTGGTGATAGATTTTCATGTAAATATTCTAGAATCTGCATAAAAAATGTGCCTACTATGGTCTTGGCATGTGCGCTCTAGCCAACAGCTCGCAGATGTGTGTTTATGCTGTGCGGGTAGGCTGTGCCTGTAGGCTGTGCAGGTAGGCTATTCTACATGATGACATTATTAGGGATAAGAGCGAGAATATTTCTGAAACGGTAGTCAAGCATCGATCATCATCTCTCCAGAATAAGACCCTAGATATTTCTTGTAAAAGAGCATCAAGATCACTGTACACTTTTACCACCCTGTGAAGTTCATCATAATTTATTTCATCTGTAGCCTAAGGTTTCCTGAGGAACACACACCCATGTCATCGTGTGACCCCAAGTTAACTTCAATATGATGGTTTTTATATCAATATTTGAATATAAAGGCATTTCCACCGCCCTTTCTCGTATAATTAATTTTAGCGACACAAAAAGATCCCACCATGTCAAACGTACAAATCATCTGTCGGCATTTACACAATTATACCGAAACATCTTGTTTCCATCACAGCTGTGGTGATTTTTTTTTATACGGTATGACTTTACTTGCATAAAAACTGGATGGAAACGTGGTTATTTTTTATTTAACACTGGAGAACTTGCTGTGGAGCCTTGCTACCCCAGGAAATCTTAAGTTTTATCACATACCTCCGGGAGGAACTACTGGATATAAGAGCAACGTCAACTTACCAATATTACAACCAGGAATACGACTTTCCCGAAGCGGATCCTCTGTTTGGCCCACCACCCAGCACAATGGATCGGATCCCAGCCGGCGACCCAAAACAATGGCACCGCAGGAGGGGCAGAAGAAGCGGTCCTCTGGTCATGCTCCGCAGACGGGCACATCGCGCACCGCTCCCGAGTATACTACTGGCCAATGTCCAGTCTCTTGACAACAAGGTAGACGAAATCCGAGCAAGAGTTGCCTTCCAGAGAGACATCAGAGACTGTAACGTTCTTTGTTTCACGGAAACATGGCTCACTCGATATGCGTCCTCAGAGTCGGTACAGCCACCTGGCATCTTCACGCATCGCGCCGACAGAAACACATCTCTCTGATAAGAAGAAGGGCGGGGGTGTATGCCTTATGATTAATGAGACATGGTGTGATCATAACAACATACAGGAACTCAAGTCCTTTTGCACGCCTGACCTAGAAATCCTCACAATCAAATGTCGACCGCATTATCTACCAAGAGAATTCTCTTCGATTATAATCACAGCCGTATATATCCCCCCCAAGCAGACACGTCAATGGCCCTGAACGAACTTCATTGGACTCTATGTATACTGGAAACCACATATCCTGAGGCTGCATTCATTGTAGCTGTGGATTTTAACAAGGCTAATCTGAAAACAAGAATCCCTAAATTTCATCAGCATATCGAATGCGCTACCCGGGCGGAAAAAATCCTGGACCATTGTTACTCTAACTTCCGTGATGAATACAAACCCCTGCCCCGCCCTCCTTTTGGAAAATCTGATCACGACTCCATTTTGTTGCTCCCAGCCTATAGACAGAAACTAAAACAGAAAACGCCCATGCTCAGGTCTGTTCAACGCTGGTCCGACCAATCTGATTCCACGCTTCAAGATTGCTTCGATCACGTGGACTGGAATATGTTCCGCATAGAGTCGAACAACAACATTGATGAATACGCTGATTCAGTGAGCGAGTTTATTAGCAAGTGCATCAGTGATGTTGTACCCACAGCGACTCTTAAAACCTTCCCCAACCAGAAACTGTGGATTGATGGCAGCATTCGAGCAAAACTGAAAGTGCGAACCACTGCTTTCAATCAGGGCAAGGCGACCGGAAACATAACCGAATACAAACAGTGTAGCTATTCTCTCCGCAAGGCAATCAAACAAGCTAAGCGTCAGTATAGAGACAAAGTAGAGTCGCAATTCAATGGCTCAGACACGAGAGGTATGTAGCAGGGTCTACAGTCAATCACGGATTACAAAATAAAACCAGCCCCATCGCAGACCACGATGTCCTGCTCCCAGACAAACTAAACAACTTCTTTGCTCGCGTTGAGGACAATAGAGTGCCAACGACACAGCCCGCTACCAAAACCTGCGGGCTCTTCTTCACCGCAGCCAACATGAGTAAAGCATTTAAACGTGTTAACCCTCGCAAGGCTGCCGGCCCAGACGGCATCCCTAGCTGCGTCCTCAGTGCATGCGCAGACCAGCTGGCTGGTGTGTTTACGGACATATTCAATCAATCCTTATACCAGTCTGCTGTTCCCACATGCTTCAAGAGGGCCACCATTGTTCCAGTTCCCAAGAAAGCTAAGGTAACTGAGCTAAATGACTATCACAACGTAGCACTCACCTCCGTCATCATGAAGTGCTTTGAGAGACTAGTCAAGGATCATATCACCTTCACCCTACCTGACACCCTAGACCCACTCCAATTTGCTTACCACCCCAATAAGTCCACAGACGACGCAATCGCAATCACACTGCACACTGCCCTAACCCACCTGGACAAGAGGAATACCTATGTGAGAATGCTGTTCATCGACTACAGCTCAGCATTTAACACCACAGTACCCTCCAAACTCGTCATCAAGCTCGAGACCCTGGATCTCGACCCCGCCCTGTGCAACTGGGTCCTGGACTTCCTGACGGGCCGCCCCCAGATGGTAAGGATAGGAAACAACATCTCCACCCCGCTGATCCTCAACACTGGGGCCCCACAAGGGTGTGTTCTCAGCCCTCTCCTGTACTCCCTGTTCACCCATGACTGCGTGGCCATGCACGCCTCCAACTCAATCATCAAGTTTGCAGACAACACTACATTGGTAGGCTTGATTACCAACAACGATGAGACGGCCTACAGGGAGGAGGTGAGGGCCCTCAGAGTGTGGTGTCAGGAAAATAACCTCACACTCAACGTCAACAAAACAAAGGAGATGATTGTGGACAGCAGAGGGAGCACCCCCCTATCCACATCGACGGGACAGTAGTGGAGAGGGTAGCAAGTTTTAAGTTCCTCGGCATACACATCACGGACAAACTGAATTGGTCCACCCACACAGACAGCGTCGTGAAGAAGGCGCAGCAGCGCCTCTTCAACCTCAGGAGGCTGAAGAAAATTGGCTTGTCACCAAAAACACTCACAAACTTCTACAGATGCACAATCGAAAGCATCCTGTCGGGCTGTATCACTGCCTGGTACGGCAACTGCTCCGCCCACAACCGTAAGGCTCTCCAGAGGGTAGTGAGGTCTGCACAACGCATCACCGGGGACAAACTACCTGCCCTCCAGGACACCTACACCACCCGATGTCACAGGAAGGCCATAAAGATCATCAAGGACAACAACCACCCGAGCCACTGCCTGCTATCATCCAGAAGGCGAGGTTAGTACAGGTGCATCAAAGCAGGGACCGAGAGACTAAAAAACAGCTTCTATCTCAATGCCATCAGACTGTTAAACAGCTATCACTAACATTGAGTGGCTGCTGCCATCATACTGTCATGTCTTTGGCTATCCCCGATTAAGTGATATGACATGCTATTCTATACAATCCTTTCTCTGTAATTAATATTACCTGATTGAGCTAATCATGAAAATGTAATTAACTAGAGAGTCGGGGCACCACAAAATAATATTTATAGAGCAGTTATCTTCCGAATAAACTCTTAGAGACCTAGTAATATTTGACATCAATAGCAGTCAATATTAATCGTCAACTTATTTCAGTCACATCTGAAAGTTGTAAATTCTTGGTTATCTTCACGAACCCTGGCTAACAAATTGAATCAGCAATAAAAAATTGGGTTTGATTATTTATTTACTAAATACCTAACTAATCACACAGAATTACATTTACACAGAATGAATCATACCTTGATTACAAAATGTCCCTAGCGGAAGGAACAGATATGACAGCTGGTTACACAAAATAAAAGGGGGCTGGGTTTGAGTGAAAGAGCAGGATGACTTGAGGAACAAAGGGAGAAGCCATGCTATCGTAAATACAGTATCTTATGCATTCTAAAATGGTGGTAAATTGGATATGTAGTAGTGTCGTCGTTGGGTGGTAGACCGGCTACTCTGTCTGTCCTTTCCTAGACCATGTTTTTAGCTGCTGTTGCTAACTCAACGGCTAGGAGGTTTCACTTCTGTAGTGAATAAGAGTTCAACATTCATACCATTCACAACCAAAGCTCACTCTGAGATTGGCTTTGTCCTGTAGTTATTATCTGAACCATTCTGACATCGGATCGTCATCCTAATGTACCCGGAACAGTTGACATGTTAGTCCTTTTAACGTATGGACCGTCGTCCTCACATCCTCGGAACAGGAGGTTACATTTTCAACAAGGCTTTATATAGTGGAGGGAGAAGGGTGTGTTTTCATAGTTTACAGCCCATGTGTCTTCACAGGGTGTCACGCCCTGACCATAGTTTACTTTGTATTTTCTATGTTTTGATTGGTCAGGGTGTGATCTGAGTGGGCATTCTATGTTACATGTCTAGTTTGTCTAGTTCTATGTTCGGCCTGATATGGTTCTCAATCAGAGGCAGGTGTTCGTCATTGTCTCTGATTGGGAACCATATTTAGGTAGCCTGGGGTTCACTGTGTGTTTGTGGGTGATTGTTCCTGTCTATGTGTTTTCACCAGATAGGCTGTTTAGGTTTTCGTTACGTTTATTGTTTTTGTACTGATTCGTGTTTAACGTTTGTTCATTAAAACATGGATCGCAATCTACACGCTGCATTTTGGTCCGACTATCCTTCTCACCAAGAAAACCGTTACAGAATCACCCACCACCAACGGACCAAGCAGCGTGTCAACAGGCAGCAACAGCAGCGTAAAGAGGAATGGACATGGGAGGACGTTTTAGATGGCAAGGGCTGTTACACTTGGGAGGAGATACTGGCTGGAAGAGATCGCCTCCCATGGGAACAGGTGGAGGCACTTAGGAGAGCAGAGGCAGCCGGAGAGAGGAGCCGGCGATATGAGGGAACACGGCTGGCAAGGAAGCCCGAGAGGCAGCCCCAAAAATTTCTTGGGGGGGGGCTAACAGGGAGTATGGCTACGCCAGGTAGGAGACCTGGGCAGACTCCCTGTGCTTACCGGGGGGCTAGAGAGACCGGACAGGCACCGTGTTATGCAGTGGTGCGCACGGTGTCTCCAGTGCGGGTGCATAGCCCGGTGCGGTATATTCCAGCTCCGCGTGTCGGCCGGGCTAGATTGAGCGTCGAGCCTAATGCCATGAAGCCGGCTCTACGCAGCTGGTCCCCAGTGCGTCTCCTTGGGCCGGTTTACATGGCACCAGCCTTGCGCTCGGTTTCTCCGGTTCGCCTGCATAGTACAGTGCGGGCTATTCCACCTCGCCGCACTGGCAGGGCGACCGTGAGCATTCAACCAGGTAAGGTTGGGCAGGCTCGGTGCTCAAGAGCTCCAGTGCGCCTGCACGGTCCGGTTTTTCCAGTACCACCTCCACACCCCAGCCCTCCGGTAGCAGCTCCCCGCACCAGGCTTCCTGTGCGTGTCCTCGGCCCAGTACCACCAGTGCCAGCACCACGCATCAGGCCTACAGTGCGCCTCGCCTGTCCAGCGCTGCCAGAGCCTCCCTTCTCTTCAGCGCTGTCGGAGTCTCCTGCCTGTTTAGCGCTGTTAGAGCCTGCTTTCTCTACAGCGCTGCCGGAGTCTCCCGCCTGTTCAGAACTGCCAGTTAGCATAGAGCTGCCAGTTAGCATAGAGCTGCCAGTTAGCATAGAGCTGCCAGTTAGCATAGAGCTGCCAGTTAGCATAGAGCTGCCAGTTAGCTTAGAGCTGCCAGTTAGCAAGGAGCTGCCAGTCTGCAAGGAGCTGCCAGTCTGCATAGAGCTGCCAGTCTGCATGGAGCTGCCAGTCTGCAAGGAGCCGCCAGAGCTGCCTGTCTGCAGGATGCCGCCAAAGCTGCCAGTCTGCAAGGAGCCGCCAGAGCTGCCAGTCTGCAAGGAGCCGCCAGAGCTGCCAGTCTGCAAGGAGCAGCCAGAGCCGCCAGTCAGTATGGAGCAGCCAGGGCCGCCAGTCAGCATGGAGCAGCCAGGGCCGCCAGTCAGCATGGAGCAGCCAGTCAGCATGGAGCAGCCAGTCAGCATGGAGCAGCCAGAGCTGCCAGTCAGCATGGAGCAGCCAGTCAGCATGGAGCAGCCAGGGCCGCCAGTCAGCATGGAGCAGCCAGGGCCGCCAGTCAGCATGGAGCAGCCAGTCAGCATGGAGCAGCCAGAGCAGCCAGTCAGCATGGAGCAGCCAGAGCTGCCAGTCAGCATGGAGCAGCCAGTCAGCATGGAGCAGCCAGAGCTGCCAGTCAGCATGGAGCAGCCAGTCAGCATGGAGCAGCCAGAGCTGCCAGTCATCATGGAGCAGCCAGTCAGCATGGAGCAGCCAGAGCTGCCAGTCGTCCAGACTCTTCCAGATCTGCCAGTCGTCCAGACTCTTCCAGATCTGCCAGTCGACCAGACTCTTCCAGATCTGCCAGTCGACCAGACTCTTCCAGATCTGCCAGTCGACCAGACTCTTCCAGATCTGCCAGTCGACCAGACTCTTCCAGATCTGCCAGTCGACCAGACTCTTCCAGATCTGCCAGTCGACCAGACTCTTCCAGATCTGCCAGTCGACCAGATTCTCCCAGATCCGCCAGTCGACCAGATTCTCCCAGATCCGCCAGTCGACCAGATTCTCCCAGATCCGCCAGTCGACCAGATTCTCCCAGATCCGCCAGTCGACCAGATTCTCCCAGATCCGCTAGTCGACCAGATTCTCCCAGATCCGCCAGTCGACCAGATTCTCCCAGATCCGCCAGTCGACCAGATTCTCCCAGATCCGCCAGTCGACCAGATTCTTCCAGATCTGCTAGTCGACCAGGATCTGCTGAAACCGCCAGCCAGCCAGGTTCTGGTAGTTTCTACTACCTGCCTGGGCTTCCTCTCAGTGCTGAGCTTCTTCTCAGTGCTGAGCTTCCTCTCAGTGCTGAGCTACCCATCTGTCCCGAGTTACCTCTGTCCCGAGCTGTCCCTCTGTCCCATGTTATCATTGTGGTGGGTAACCTATTTAGGGACGTTTAGGAGGGGGATTAAAACTGTCATGGAGTGGGGTCCACGTCCAGCGCCAGAGCCGCCACCGCGGACAGATGCCCACCCAGACCCTCCCCTATAGGTTCAGGTTTTGCGGCCGGAGTCCGCACCTTGGGGGGGGGGTACTGTCACGCCCTGACCATAGTTTACTTTGTATTTTCTATGTTTTGATTGGTCAGGGTGTGATCTGAGTGGGCATTCTATGTTACATGTCTAGTTTGTCTAGTTCTATGTTCGGCCTGATATGGTTCTCAATCAGAGGCAGGTGTTCGTCATTGTCTCTGATTGGGAACCATATTTAGGTAGCCTGGGGTTCACTGTGTGTTTGTGGGTGATTGTTCCTGTCTATGTGTTTTCACCAGATAGGCTGTTTAGGTTTTCGTTACGTTTATTGTTTTTGTACTGATTCGTGTTTAACGTTTGTTCATTAAAACATGGATCGCAATCTACACGCTGCATTTTGGTCCGACTATCCTTCTCACCAAGAAAACCGTTACACAGGGGCGGGTCCCTGATTGAGCAGAGCTCTAACCTTATGAAAACCCAAATCTCTCATTTGGAAGCTACAATTACATTTAATCTTTTCACCAATAATTTTATATTCAAACATTTATATTGAACAACAATTCCATGTGAATCCGATAACTACAATGTGCAGACTTTCCACTGTAGAGTTTATGTCATCCTATCCATTGATGAGAATGTCTCAGATGACAGCCGAACTGACATCATTTTCATTAACTACCACCGCATTTGGTCAATTGGTCGGATTACCAGAATATAGTTCATCTCCCCACCTTCTGATGTTCCCAGCATCTCTATGTTAACCAAGGGCTTTTCAAATGTCACATCAGTAGGGTAGAGAGAGGAAAAAGGGGGGAGAGGTATTTATGACTGTCATAAACCTACCCCCAGGCCAACGTCATGACTATACTGACTCAATCCCTAGCCACTTTAACATTTTAAATTGGGATGTAATAAATGTATCACTAATCACTTTAAACAATGGCACTTTATATAATGTTTATATACCCTACACTACTCATCTCATATGTATATACTGTACTCTATACCATCTACTGCATCTTGCCTATGCCGTTCGGCCATCGCTCGTCCATGTATATTTTTATGTACATATTCTTATTCATTCCTTTACACTTGTGTTTTGTTGTAGTTGTTGTGAAATTGTTAGATTACTTGTTAGATATGACTGCATGGTCGGAACTAGAAGCACAAGCATTTCGCTACACTCACATTAACATCTGCTAACCATGTGTATGTGACAAATAAAATATGATTTGATTATATGTGGCTGTACATAGGCTACCACAGTATAGACCAATAGCTGTCCAAATGACTAAACTTCCTGCCGCCTGAATACTTTATCAGTACACCCTCCAGCTTCTCTCCAGAGGCTGTCAGCAAGGGGACAGACTTCCTCATCCCAGAGGAGAGGCTCTGTCCCTGTGGAGTCCCTCCAGCCTGAGCTGGGCTGCTCTGGGGCTCCGCTAGGCTCCCCTGGGCTCCCCTGTCCAGTTTCTGTGGGACCCACGATGCCGGCCCATGTTCATAAGTCTTTGGCCAGATAAATCCCCCGGCTAGCGTAGCGCTACAATCGCAGCTCAGGATCCATTTAGACTTATAGAGCCATGCTGAATCAAATCAAATCAACGTTTATTTTTCACGTGCGCCGAATACAACAGGTGTAGTAGACCTTACAGTGAAATGCTTACTTACAGGCTCTAACCAATAGTGCAAAAAAGGTATTAGGTGAACAATAGGTAGGTAAAGAAATAAAAAAAACAGTAAAAAGACAGGCTATATACAGAAGCAAGGCTATAAAAGCAGTGAGGCTACATACAGACACCGGTTAGTCAGGCTGATTGAGGTAGTATGTACATGTAGATAAGGCCGGGTTGACTGAGACATCTATTACTACTGAACTGTCCCTGTCTACTGAACTCTTCTCCCTCTATCCCTCTTCTGCTGTACTGCTGGGGAGGGATGGATGGTAAGCTTACAGACACTGGGGGGAGGGCAGGACCGAGTTTGGGAAAGCCTGCCCTAGAGCACACAAAAAACTATACATACCTCGGCTAAATAGCAGCACCACAGGTAACTTCCACAAAGCTGTGGACGATCTGAGAGACAAGGCAAGAAGGGCCTTCTATGACATCAAAAGGAACATAACATTTGACATCCCAATTAAGATGTGGCAAAAAAAAATAATGTATAGAACCCATTGCCAATTTTTTGGTAGATTTCCACACCAGTTTCCTTCCATATATAGCATTTCTTAATATTATTCAGTTCCTTTGGCTTTGATGCCTCATGATTGAGCACAGCTCAGTTCAAGTGGAGTTTGATTTAGCTGTGATCTTATAGGGGTGTCAGTGGACTGACTGTGAATGCTCTAAGAGACTATTGGTTGAGGTCAGTGATAAAGTATTCTACAGTACTACTGCCAAGAGATGAGCTATAGGTGTATCTACCGTAGGAGTCCCCTCGAAGCCTACAATTGACACATGTACATACCCAGCGTCCGACAGAGCTGCAGGAGTCATGACCCGTTTTTGTTGTCGTAAATGTGTCTAGGGGGGCTTATGGGGGAGGAAATGCTGTCACCTCCAAGTAGGTGTTTGTCCCCCTGTGTGCTGAGAGGGTCAGGTTCTCGTCCATTTCTGGCATTTAGGTCGCCACAGACTAGTACATGTCCCTGAGCCTGGAAATTGTTGATCTCCCTCTCTAGAATGGAGAAGCTGTCATCATTGAAGTATGGGGCTTCTATTGCGGGGATATAGGTAGCACACATGATGCCATTTTTCTCTGTTGAGATCATTTCCTTATTCATTTGTAGATTGATGTAAAATGTTTCTGTTTTGACTAGTTTAATAGAGTGGGTTAGGTCTGCTCTATACCAAATTAGCATTAGTCTCTTCCCTGTTTCACACCTGGTAGTTTGGTGGATGGGACTACCAGCTCTCTGTAACCTAGAGTGGGTCAGACCTTGTATGTTTCAGGATGAGATAGTAAAAGCTTTGTCTTCCATAGTGTTGTTTTTGTGTGGTTTAGGTCCGGATCATCACAGTAGGTGTGAGCAGAGCATATTGAGCATCTGATACATTACTCTTAGGTCGCAGGATGGGGCTTGGTTGGGTGTAATAGTGGGGGTTGGGCCTATTGCTCTGCTCGCATGTCCTGCTGTCATGTTGAGGTGCTTGCCGCAGGGGCAGGGGGCATGGACTGGGCAGAAGGGGCATAGGTCTGATATGGGGGGGCTATATAGGGTGTGGCCAGTGTTTGCCTGGGATGGTCTTGGCTGGTTGGGGTGTGGCTGCTGATGCTGTGGTCTGGGTGTAGGTCCTCTTGGAGTGGGTTTTCCCGGTGCAGGTCCTACAGGGGTTGGGTCTTGTAGGTCTGGGAGGGTGTCTTGCTGGTCTCGGCGGGGTGTCCGTTGCTCTGTTGCTCCTGTGTGAGGGGCTACGGTTGAGGGTGACTTCCTTCAGGGTCCTGGCAAAAGTTGGGATGGCTGCCTTGTAGAGGTGGACCTGGTTGTAAAGGCTGTTCAAGTCCATGGTGGAGTGGTGGTCCAGGTAGACATTAAGTTCGCAAAATGCTTGCATTCACCCGCTGTATTGTGGCAGGGTGAATGTATTTTCGTGGTAGCAGGGTGGAGATAACCACTTGTGCGTTGGGGAAAGTGGAATAAGCTTTTTCAATCAATTACTTGAGTGCTGTGGCAACCCTTTCCTGCTGGGCCCTCAGGTCATTTGTGCCCGTGTGAATTATGATGTGGCTGGGGGACAGCTCCAGGGCATGCCTAGTGTTTGGGCACCAGAGTTTAGCCACTTTGTGTTTGGGAAAAAGTTTATCCTCTTGAATGTTTTTGCCATTTGAGTCAATGAGGAGCATAACCTCTGGCTTTTGTGTGTCCTCAATGGATGTGTGGGGGTTGTCAAGAGAGCTATCAGGGGAACTGACAGGGGGGCTGTTAAGAAGGGGTGGGGTCTGTTAGGTTGGTGGGTCCTGTGTTGTCTGTCCCATTGTGGTGTTGAGGTTGTGGTCCGGGTCTGAGGTGAGCTGTTCTGTTGGCTTCTCTGGGGGAATACCTTGCTCTCTGTCTCTCTGTCACCTCCTTCAGTTCCATGTGTACCTCTAAGTTCTCTCACCTCAGTCCATAGAGCGGCCAGCTCTCTCAGACAGCAGTCCAGCTCCACTTTCTGCCCTCTGCGTCTTGTTGGGGAGGTATTGTGGTGTTGGTCTGTTTTGTGGGTTTGTTCTGTCTGTATTGTGTGGACTAGCGCTCTGAGCTCCACCATGTCTCTCTCCAGCTCTGTGAATTTATCCCTCTCTATGATGGAGAAGCAGTGCAGTTGTGGACCTGGGTGTGTTCAGTGCTGGGGGGGGGGGGGGGGGGTGACAATCATCGTCTGCAGGACAGTTTGAAGAGGTGTGATCAGACTCACTCAGGATGGGGGAGTTGTCACAGAGAGAGATCTTTTCCTGCTGTGCTCTCTCTTTGATCCCGAAAAAGTCCTGCTGGAACTGTATGAGGATGCCTTGCACCATCACTGTCCCAGACTTGTACACATTAAAAAATATGTACTTTTTATTTCACCTTTATTTAACCAGGTAGGCTAGTTGAGAACAAGTTCTCCTTTACAACTGCGACCTGGCCAAGATAAAGCAAAGCAGTTTGACACATACAACAGCACAGAGTTACACATGGAATAAACGAACATACAGTCAATTACACAATAGAAAAAGTCTATATACAGTGTGTGCAAATGAGGTAAGATAAGGGAGGTAAGGCAATAAATAGGCCATAGTGGTGAAATAATGACAATTTATCAATTAAACACTGGAGTGATGAATGTGCAGAAGATGAACGTGCAAGTAGAGATACTGGGGTGCAATGGAGCAAAAAAATAAAAAATAAATAAATAACAGTATGGGGATGAGGTAGTTGGATGGGCTATTTACAGATGGGCTATGTACAGGTGCAGTGATCTTTGAGCTCCTCTTACAGTTGGTGCTTAAAGTTAGTGAGGGAGATATGAGTCTCCAGCTTCAGTGATTTTTTCAATTCATTCCAGTCATTGGCAGCAGAGAACTGGAAGGAAAGGCGGCCAAAGGAGGAATTGGCTTTGGGGGTGACCAGTGAAATATACCTGCTCGAGCTCGTGCTACGGGTGGGTGCTGCTATGGTGACCAGTGAGCTGAGATAAGGTGGGGCTTTACCTTGCAAAGACTTATAGATGACCTGGAGCCAGTGGGTTTGGTGACGAGTATGAAGCGAGGGCCAGCCAATGAGGTTAGTTAACACAGTGTCCAAAGAAGGGCCAGAATTATACAGAATGGTGTCGTCTGCGTAGGAGGTGGATCAGAGAATAACCAGCAGCAAGAGCGACATCATTGATGTATACAGAGAAAAGAGTCAGCCTGAGAATTGAACCCTGTGGCACCCCCATAGAGACTGCCAGAGGTCCGGACAACAGGACCTCCAATTTGACACACTGAAAACTCTGTCTGAGAAGTAGTTGATGAACTAGGAGAAGCAGTCATTTGAGAAACCAAGGCTGTTGAGTCTGCCAATAAGAATATGGTGATTGACAGAGTCTAAAGCCTTGGCCACGTAAATTAAGAAAGCTGCACAGTATTGTCTCTTATCGATGGCGGTTATGATATCGTTTTGGACCTTGAGCATGGCTGAGGTGCACCCATGACCAGCTCGGAAACCAGATTACATAGAGGAGAAGGTATGGTGGGATTTAAAATGGTCAGTGATCTGTTTGTTAACTTGGCTATCGAAGACCTTAGAAAGGCAGGGTAGGATAGATAGCAGTTTGGGTCTAGTGTCTCCTCCTTTGAAGAGTGGGATGACCGAGGCAGTGTTCCAATCTTTGGGGATCTCAGATGATATGAAAGATTGTTCAGGTTAGTAATAAGGGTTGCAACAATTTTGGCTGATAATTTTAGAAAGAGAGGGTCCAGATTGTCTAGCCCGGCTGATTTGTAGGGGTCCAGATTTTGCAGCTCTTTCAGAACATCAGCTATCTGGATTTGGGTGAAGGAGAAATGGGGGAGGCTTGGGCACGTTGCTGTTGAGGGTGCAGGGCTGTTGACCGTGGTAGAGGTAGCCAGGTGGAAAGCATGGCCAGCCGTAGAAAAATGCTTATTGAAAATCTCAATTATCGTGGATTTATCGGTGGTGACAGTGTTTCCTAGCCTAAGTGCAGTTGGCAGCTGGGAGGAGGTGCTCTTATTCTCCATGGACTTTGCAGTGTCCCAGAACTTTTTGGAGTTTGTGCTACAGGATGAAAATAGGTATAGTAGCACAAGAAATTGGCTGATGGACCTCTTCAGCTAACTGTCTGATATGCTCTAGACAGCTAGTGGGCCGCAGCTAGCAGGCTAGCAGAATGGCATTCAGGGGACATCGCAACGGAGGAGCCTGTTAAAAAAACCCTCGGGTGGATTACGTCGGTAGTCCAGTCATGATGAATCGGCGGGGCTCCGTATCGTATTTGTACTTATCCCGTGCAGTGTTATTTTGAATATCCATGGGGTACAGTATTGTAATAACCTCTGCCTGTGAAACTCTCCTGCCATTGTTAGGCTCAAGAGTTTCTCTCTCTCAAACCTCCCCCTTCTTTCTTCTCTCTTTCTCAACCCCCCTTCTTTCTTTCTTTCTCAACCCCCCTTCTTTCTTAACTCTCTCAAACCCCCCTTCTTTCTCAACTCCCACCTCTTTCTCATATCTCTCTCTCTCTCGTTACTGGGTTGGAGTGTTCATACAGGATTAACTGCACTGTGTTGAAGAAACCTGTTGACAGGCTGGCAGCAGCAACAACAGGCCATAAATTGGACTGAGGAGGACCTGTGGATGAAATGAAATCTCTTCTCACAAGGAAAATAAAACACTGGTCTCTTCAGGGATCCTGGGACCCTCTGGAGATGACCCTGTTAAAGCCAGTATACAGTATGTGTTTGATACCATTCCATTTGCTCCTTTACAGCCATTATTATGAGCCGTCCTCCCCTCAGCAGCCTCCACTGATATACAGAGGTTATTATTGTCCCCAGGGACCAACTTCAGTAGCCTCCTAAGCCGCCTGATCTTGCGAGCTTTCATGAATGTTCCTTGCAATGATAGTTGATAGCGCAGTGGTAACCAATTACGAGGCTACAACTTCGGAACTCAATACTGAACAATGGTTTATCAGATCTGATTCTGTAAAGAGCCAAGGGGCGTTACAATAAACTAGATAATTTAATAGCTCCACACATAGTGCCTGTAAAAGTAAATAACAATTATTTTGCCTGAGGGTCAGTGGAGGACAGTTGTAGGCTGGACATGGTTACTATCCAAAAATGGTCTGATTGTGAACCATTTAATTAACAATGAAAACACCTGTGGTTCGCTAGTGTAGAGAAACATTCTGTACTCTGGAAACATGAGCTCATGTTCATGCATGTCTGTCTGCCAGTATGTCTGTCTGTCTGCCTGCCTGTAGCTAGTATAGTAAATTACAAAGCAAGCAAAACTCACACGCTTACTCACAGAAGGTTGGTGGCACCTTTTTTTGGGGAGGACGGGCTCGTGGTAATGATTGGATGTGTTTGATGCCATTCCATCCCCGCCGTTCCGGGTATAATTATGAGCCGTCCTCCCCTCTGCAGCCTTCTGTGTTCCTACTCTGGCCTCAATTTCACCACCTTCAGATAAAGGGTAGTATAATTAGAGGTTGACCAGGGGGGTAGGGGTGAGGGGTTTGTATATCAGGGCTGCTACCATGATTAAACACATTAAAAACATTATTATCACCACCTTCCAATCCCCCCATTGAGCTGTATGGACCTGAAACACCTTGCCTCAGTGAAAGTGTTGACAGAGCTACTTTGATGGTGCCAACAAACACTGCAGCCTGAGGTGCAAGTTGGAACAAAATAAGGTTCTTAAGAGTGATGCCATAGTGTGCCACATGCCAAACTCATTCCAAGGACGGCTGAGGGTCTGGATTTTCTCTCCTCCCTTGTACTTGATTGAGTAATTAAGGTCACTAATTAGTAAGGAACTCCCCTCACCTGGATGTCTAGGGCTTAATTGAAAGGAAAAACCAAAAAACCCACAGACACTCTGCCCTCTATGGAATGATCTTGAAATGTTTCAGCCCTCCGGGAATAGAGACCCACAACGGAGGTGTCTTAATACCCATAAAACCTAGCAGTCAAACAGGGAACTGGTTCCAATTGTTTTTCCACCATTCATTTTTCCCATAGGACATTTTAGATTATTTTTTTAAAAATAAGTGCTGTTTCGTTTAGACTTACCCTGGCGTGATATTTTGATAACCATGTAAATCTCTCTCAGACAAGGTGACCTTTATTAATATATTCAGCTCTATTTACTCTCAGATTCTACATTTGCTAATTAGATCAAAGTAGACATCATGCAAAACTACAAATCCCTGCAAGCTCCTGCACGTCATCTCTAGCTGACAACTTTGCTAAGAGGTACTGTGGCAATTTCAAACTTGCACAAGACAGTTCACACAATTGTACATTTACAATTTTGTACATTTAAAGAAATCTAGCCAATTTAACATTAGATAGTTAATCCAGAGATTCGTACCTTTGCCTTGATTCGGCAGTCTAGTCCAGATCATCGGCATTTGGAGTTCTTCACAATAGCCACATAAACAGCTAACTAGAATTTCATTTTGGGGGTTAAATACAGGCGAATACATCGATAAAAGTCACCTTGTCCTAGAGAAATTTACACAGTTATCAAAACGTCATGCCAGGGTAAGCCTACACGAAACACAGACCTTATTTTAAGTGTTTTTAAAATCCCCTATGGTAAAAATGAATGGTGGATAAACGATTGGAACCATTTCCTTATTTGACATCTAGGTTTTATGGGTATTATGACTCGTACTTTGGTACACTATAACCCTGCAGTAGGGTTGAAGCCTTGTTTGCATATTTCCCAGGGTGCCATTCAAGGGGATTTTAGAATTACTAGTACCACCCATGGCTGTGTTTGCTAGTGACAGAGACATAGTTGTTGCATTCAGTCATTCTCAAACGTGTGCCCTTCACCAAACAAAAATAGTATGAGAATATGTCATTGTTAAATACAATTATTTAATATATTTAGTAATTCTTTATTGTGAGGGGCCTAGTTTTACCCTAATACAATGGCCTGAAACTCAATTTACAGACCACCTCAGGCTTGCAATTGACATCATGCTGGCTTGCAAAGTTCCTATTGGGACCCAGCCAGAATGGGGATATTTATACTAATCTGCAAACTGCATTCAAAATGACAGCAAGGGTTAGGAATACTGAAAAAGTCAGAAACCAACGGTATAGGCTTCCGGTAGAACATAGGTGTCTGTGAAACATATGCGTTGTGCATGCACATTCATTTGAGTTAAGATTTAACTGAGAGAGAGGAGGAGGTGGAGGCTGCTGTTAGTAATAAGTAGTAGATATCAGATATAATTTTCACTAAGGAAGGTCAGACTGTACCACCTCTGTAGGCAGTGCACCACTTAGCAAGTCACCAATAACAATAGACAACACTGCAAAGCAATATAGCTATTTGATCACTAAACAGCCACCAGGCACTGTGTCCTGTACAAAGCTGTACACAGTACTGTACACATTAGCACAACATATATTGCACAGCTGTTTCTATGGCAAACTGACAGGGCAGGTTTTGGTGGCAACTGTTTGTTGCCTGCTGCAAAGAGAGCCAATATGAATAAAAAACAAACAAATTGAATAAAAAGTGCTGTATATCCATCTGTATGTCAACTCATGCTAATAGTGGCACAGCAAATTCCCCAGTGTTAAATTAACACAAAGTGTGGACCCGTATAGACACTGAACAGTGTTGAATTAACCTGCAACCTTCAGAATGACTGCCAGAGTTGGGAAGACAGAAATATGAGACTACCCAAAGCATCTAAACTGGAACAACCATTTTAGTAACAGGTGCAAAAAAATCCAAGTAACATATTGGATTAGTTTAGAAAATGATTCTAATTTATATTTGAGAAGCATAGGATTAATGAATCAATCAATGTACATGCAAACATAGATATTGAAACAAACAATTCTTAAAATCAAGGATGGTCATGGTTTTGATTCAACTCTGTTAATTAACACCAACACTGGGGTTATTTTACACCAATGTGTGTTAATTCAACACTTACAGAGTTAATTGTCATGTTTAGAGTGTAGAACCTCAAATTAAGGCCTTGTGAAACCATGTCTCTGTCACTAATGAATACATTCATGGGTGGTAACTCTACAATTCACTTGAAAGGTAAGTCACTCTGGGAAATAAGGCTTTATACCAAGTGTTTTAATTCAGCACTGTTCCAGTGTCTATACCAGTCCTCACTGTTGATTTAACACTGGATCATATGCTGTGGGGCAAACAGAACCAGTCATTTACCCACCTGGACAAACACTAATACAGTACTGCCATTCATGTGGTAACAGAGCATCCTTTTCCATAGTGGGAAGGTGTCTCTGGAACAAAATGGGTAACTACAACTGTTCCATAAATATGGTCATTGTGTCAAACAGAGCCAATAAGCCAATATGAATTGCTAGAGAGAGAGAGAGAGAGAGAGAGAGAGAGAGAGAGAGAGAGAGAGAGAGAGAGAGAGAGAGAGAGAGAGAGAGAGAGAGAGAGAGAGAGAGAGAGAGAGAGAGAGAGAGAGAGAGAGAGAGAGAGAGAGAGAGAGAGAGAGAGAGAGAGAGAGAGAGAGAGAGAGAGAGAGAGAGAGAGAGAGAGAGAGAGAGAGAGAGAGAGAGAGAGAGAGAGAGAGAGAGAGAGAGAGAGAGAGAGAGAGAGAGAGAGAGAGAGAGAGAGAGAGAGAGAGAATATACAAGGTCTGAGGTCATCTTAAGAGCAGGAACCCAAACTTCATAACATAAATAGGAAATACAGACATTGTCATCTTACAAGAAACATGGTACAGAGTACAGAGGAAACGGACCCACTGGTTGCCCTCTAGGTTACAGAGAGCTGGCAGTCCCATCCACCAAACCACTAGGTGTGTAACAGGGAAGAGGCTCAAGGGTTATGCTAATTTGGTATAGAGCAGACCCAACTCACTGTTAAATTAGTCAAAACAGGAACATGATTTCAACTTCCTGGACAAAACGTTTCACTGTAATACTTAAGGTGTGAACCTAAGAAAGAAATTGAGAAACGTATCCAACCAAAAACATAGAGACCGAGGAAACCTGAGCCTACGCCTTCACTATGGTGAATATCTAAAACAATACAGAAATAACCTATGGAAAAAGAAGGAACAGTACGTCAGAAATCAGCTCAATGTAACTGAAGAATCCATAGAATCTAACCACCTCTGAGAAAATGTGAACACACTAAACAAACAACAACATGAAGAATTATCTATCCAAAACAATATTTTTGGCTCTATAACAAAGAACAAAGAACAAACAGCAAAAACACATCCATGATCAAATATAAATCTTAGAATTAAAGAACCAGAACCCAGTAGATTCTCTAATTACATTTAATGAACTACAGGACAAAATATAAACTCTCCAACCCCAAAAGGCCTGCGGTGTTGATGGTATCCTAAATTAAATGAATTCCAATTGGCTATACTTAAACTATTTAACATCATCCTCAGCTCTGGCATCTTCCCCAATATTTGAAACCAAGGACTGATCACCCCAATCCAAATTTGACCCCAATAACTACTGTGGGATATGCATCAACAGCAACCATGGGAAAATCCTCTGCTTTATCAATAACTGCAGACTCATACATTTCCTCAGTGAAAGCGATGTACTGAGCAAATGCACACCCTAACTGCACACGCTAATTGACAAACAAATCAAAGGAAAAGTCTCCTTTGACTCAATTTGGCATGAGGGTCTGCTATTTAAATGAATGGAAAGCAGTCTTGGGAGAAAAACGTATGACATTATACAATCCATGTACACAAACAAGAAGTGTGCGGTTAAAATTGGCAAAAACACCCATTTCTTTCCACAGGGCTGTGGGGTGAGACAGGGATGCAGCTTGAGCACCACCCTCTTCAACTTATATATTAACGAATTGGTGAGGTCCCTAGAACAGTCTGCAGCACTCGGCATCACCCTACTAGAATCTGAAGTCAAATGTCTACTGTTTACTGATGATCTGGTGATCAGTAAGACAAAAATAATATTGAAAAAAAAAATGTCCAGTTGCCAGGTCCACAAATACAAATTCCATCTAGACACCCCACCCATCTAGCACACAAAAAAACGTACCTCTGCCTAAACATCAGCGTCAGAGGTAACTTTCACAAAGCTGTGAACGATCTGAGAGACAAGGCCAGAAGGGCCTGAAAGTCATGCGTCCTCCGATACACAACCCAACCAAGCCGCACTGCTTCTTAACACAGCGCGCATCCAACCCAGCCATCAAAAGGAACATCAATTTTTTTACCCCTTTTTCTCCCCAATTTCGTGGTATCCAATTGTTGTAGTATCTTGTCTCATTGCTACAACTCCCGTACGGGCTCGGGAGAGACGAAGGCTGAAAGTCATGCGTCCTCCGATACACAACCCAACCAAGCCGCACTGCTTCTTAACACAGCGCGCATCCAACCCGGAAGCCAGCCGCACCAATGCGTCGGAGGAAACACCGTGCACCTGGCCACCTTGGTTAGCGCACACTGCGCCCAGCCCACCACAGGAGTCGCTGGTGTGCGATGAGACAAGGACAAGCCCTCCCTAACCCGGGCGACGCTAGGCCAATTGTGCGTCGCCCCACGGCCGATTACGACAGAGCCTGGGCGCGAACCCAGGGACTCTGATGGCACAGGTGACGCTGCAGTACAGCGCCCTTAACCACTGCGCCACCAGGGAACATCAAATTTGACGTATGAATTAGGATCTGGTTAAAATGATCTATATCAGTTATTGAACCCATTTCCCTTTACAGTTGTGAGGTCTGGGGTTCGCACACCAACAAAGAATTCACAAAATTGCACAAACACCAAATTGAGACTCTGCATGCAGAATTCTGCAAAAATATCCTCTGTGTACAATGTAGAACACCAAATAATGCATGCAGAGCAGAATTAGGCCAATACCTGCTAATGATCAAAGTCCAGAAAAGATCAGTTCAATTCTATAACCACCTAAAAGGAAGCGATTCCCAAACCTTCCATTACGAAGCCATCAACTACAGAGAGATTATCCTGGGGAAGAGTCCCCTAAGCAACTGGTCCTCGGGCTCTGTTCACAAACACAAACAGAGCCCCAGGACAGCATCACAATTAGACCCAATGAAATTATGAGAAAACAAAAGGATAATTCTTTCCAATGTGTCAAGTAATTAACAAAAAACAGCGCAAACTACAATGCTATTTGGCCTGAAAAAGAGACTACACAGTGGCAGAATACGAGCGAGAGAGAGAGTGAGTGATTATTGTCCTCTTTCAATAAAAGTCAGAAACAAACTGTATAGGCTTCCGGTAGAACATTGTTGTCTGTGAAACATGTGCGTTGTGCATGCACATTCAGTGCATGAGATTTAACTGAGAGCCTATGCTAAAATATAATAATGTGTAATAGGCATCTGTCCTTTCCACTTTCCTGCATGTCCTGATCCAACGTTAGCTGTCATACTGATGTTCCTGCATGGACAATCTCTCTGTCTCCTGACTACTGACTGCCGGTGCTACTGAGTCTGTGTGTACTGAATACCAACTGTGACTGCTACTGAGGCTGGCAGATATGAGGTGGTAGGATAAAGGACAGTGTTTCCCTGGTGTGCCCTTGAACCCTGTGTGATTTTTCCACCATACTTTTAAATAGGCCTGGCTACCGAGGCTTCCCCACTGTGTTTTAAATAGGCCTGGCTACCGAGGCTTCCCCACTGTGTTTTAAATAGGCCTGGCTACCGAGGCTTCCACACTGTGTTTTAAATAGGCCTGGCTACCGAGGCTTCCCCACTGGGTTTTAAATAGGCCTGGCTACCGAGGCTTCCCCACTGGGTTTTAAATAGGCCTGGCTACCGAGGCTTCCACACTGTGTGTTAAATAGGCTTGGCTACCGAGGCTTCCCTACTGTGTTTTAAATAGGCCTGGATACCGAGGCTTCCCCACTGGGTTTTAAATAGGCCTGGCTACCGAGGCTTCCCTACTGTGTTTTAAATAGGCCTGGCTACCGAGGCTTCCACACTGGGTTTTAAATAGGCCTGGCTACCGAGGCTTCCACTCACGCTCTGCTCTCACATTTTCTCACTCCCACCTTGTTTAGTGTTCACTGATGTACCCGACGAAGATGAGTGCGTGTGCAACTGTGTGTGTATGCGTGCGTGTGTATTACTGTCGGTGACATGTGATGGAGAAAGTGGGTTAAGAAATAGCATGCTGACTCATCATATGCATGAGCCCCTCCACACACACACACAAAACAATCTCTCATACAGTAAGTTGCCCTTCATGCGCCTCAGCACACGTTATTGCACAGCGAGCTGACAAAGCATGGATGCAGCTTTACTTTGGCCCAAAAAAACAGGCTGACTTTGAGGGATTGTTGTCCCCACATCCAGCAGGCAGAGAGAGTTGATTAAAAGCATTAATCAAATGCTTAAGGCCTGACAAACAGAGTTCACTGTAAAACATTTCCTGTGAAATGTACAGTAAGTTACTGGCAGCAATTGGCCAGTAAGTTACTGTAATTGATTTTACAGTACAGCTACTGTAATCCCATTTACGGTAATCCATTTTACAGTACTAACATTTTTCTGTAATCTAATTTACAGTAAATTCCTGGAATTACCCATGCATGGAATTACTAATTTAGCAGGCACTCTTGTCCTTAGCAACTTGCATTCAATCAACGTTGATAAAACAAAAGCTCAAATCACAGTCATAGCAAGTAAAACGTTTCTGTAACCATTAATACAAATGTTGTTGTAGTTAAGGACACATTTGTCTCCAAGTAATTACAATTACAACAACATATCTTATGATACAGTGCCTTCTGAAAGTATTCAGACCCTTTTACATTTTCCACATTTTGTAATGTTACAGCCTTATTCTAAAATGGATTTAAAATGGATCCTCATCAATCTACATGCAATACCCAATAATGGCAAATCAAAAACAGGTTTTTAAAATGTTTGCACATTTATTAAAATTAAAAACAGAAATACCTTATTTACATATTCAGACCCTTTGCTATGAGACTCGAAATTGAGCTGGTGCATCCATTTTCCATTGATCATCCTTGAGATGTTTCCACAACTTTATTGGAGTCCACCTGTGGTAAATTCAATTGACTGGACATGATTTGGAAAGGCACACACCTGTCTATATAAGGTCCCACTGTGCATGTCAGAGCAAAAACCAACTCATGAGGTCGAAGGAATTGTCAGTAGAGCTCCGAGACAGGATTGTGTTGAGGCACTGATCGGGGGAAGGGTACCTAAACATTTCTCTATGTAGTACTGTGCACCTCCCATAGTTTGTTCTGGACTTGGGGACTGTGAAGAGACCTCGTGGCATGTCTTGTGTGGTTTGCATAGGTGTCGGAGCTGTGCGCCAGAAGTTCAAACAGACAGCTCGGTGCATTCAACACGTCAATAAATACAAGTAGTGATGAAGTCAGTCTCTCCTCCCCTTTGACCCAGGAGAGATTGACATGCATTTTATCAGGGTTGGGTAGGTTACTTTCTAAATTGTAATCTGTTAGTTACTAGTTACCTGTCAAAAACTGTAATCAGTAACGTAACTTTTGGATTACTCAAACTCAGTAACGTAATCTAATAACATTCAGTTACTTTTAGATTACTTTCCCCGTAAGAGGCATTAGAAGAAGGCAAAAGATCGATGTGGATGATGGCAGACGGAAGGGAGGGTGGTGCCGCTTATCCTATAGATGCTGTTATTTTATCTTTGACAGGTGTACGCCGACCCCAGCTAAATAACTCATGCAAAGATTTAAAGCCCAATTGTGTGTTTTATCTCCAGTACATTGTCACGATTTTCAGTTATGTAGCTGCTCTACTGATAATCTCAGTGCGTCTTTGCTGGGATGACACAATCAATCTACTGCCGGAGAATTACAACACCAAACACATTGGTTCACCGTTACACAGGAGCAGACAGTACACAGCATACCATAATGTTCTGAATAATGGCCAAGTCTACCTCGCTCCCTATTCCACTGAACCATTTAGGAGTAACAAACACAGGTCCAACATTTATCGGAAACTGTTAAACTACCAATCCACTACCCTCCTGCTTCCCGGGGATGTGCAATTCAACCCTGGGCCTAACATCACCGAGCCAGCGCTGATCACCGGAGTGGAAAGTAGAGGATTGCCACTGATCGTCGCTGCTGCGGAAGTGGGTGAGTGCTTTGGTCCCATGGTTTCTCTTGAGTCACTCAGCTCCAAAATGGAATTTGACTCTCCAAACATATCCAAGTCGCTATACGCGATCCCTGACTCTGCCCCTAATCAAAACGGCCCAAACCCAGCCGTCAGAAAACACCGAAGATTTTACTTTTTTTCAATGTGTCATTCATTCTCAAGTCATCTGGGACCCACGAGCAAAGCCCATGGGACTACTAGGGGGGCACTATAACATTCGTAGTGTCATTCCAAAAAGTGATCAAATTCAACATCTTCTCACAAACCCCAACCTTGACTTCCTCTGCCTTTCAGAGACATGGCTCCATAACAACTCTCCATGTGCTGCTTTGATTGTGCCTGGCTACAATGTCTTCAGGAGAGACAGGACTGAAGGAAGAGGAGGGGGTCTGATGATTTACATTAAAGAGCATATCCGATGTAAACAAATTGAGTGGTCATGTGATAATGAACTAGACTGTATTGCCCTAAACGTTACACTGTCTCTCCAAATGTCTCTTACCCTTATTGGAATGTATAGACCACTTTCCACCAAAAGTGTGTTTTTTGATCAGTTTAATAACATGCTTAGGGAATGTCATTTTGGGAAAGAGGTCATGTTAATGGGAGATTTTAACATTAATTATGAAGACAAGTCTTGTAGGAAAACTCTCAAACGGATCACTAATACCTTTGACCTTACACAGCTAGTTAAAGGGCCAACCAGGGTGACTTGTTGCTCTAAAACACAGATTGATTTGGTGTTCAGTAATAAACCAGAGAGTGACTAAATCATTCAATATTGTTACTGGGCTATCTGATCATAATCTGACACTTGTAGTCAGAAAGCTTTCTAAGAACAGGTTTAACCTCTCTACTGTTAGAAAGCCTGATCAACTCAGATTACCTAAGAGTGAATTAAATTATTTTGAAAACACAAAGAAGGGAATTAACTGGAATGATCTCTTGTCCTATACAGATTTTTTATTTTACCAGGTAAGTTGACTGAGAACACGTTCTCATTTGCAGCAACGACCTGGGGAATAGTTACAGGGGAGAGGAGGGGGATGAATGAGCCAATTGTAAACTGGAGATTATTAGGTGACCGTGATGGTTTGAGGGTCAGATTGTGAATTTAGCCAGGACACCAGGGTTAACACCCCTACTCTTACGATAAGTGCCATGGGATCTTTAATGAACTCAGAGAGTCAGGATACCTGTTTAACGTCCCATCCGAGAGACAGCACCCTACACAGGGGGGTGTCCCCAATCACTGCCCTGGGGCATTGGGATATTTTTTAGACCAGTGGAAAGAGTGCCTCCTACTGGCCCTCCAACACCACTTCCAGCAGCATCTGGTCTCCCATCCAAGGACTGACCAGGACCAACCCTGCTTAGCTTCAGAAGCAAGCCAGCAGTGGTACGCAGGGTGGTATGCTGTGGAATGATGTGGAAGCTGATAGTCAGGTTTTTCTATCCACAATCCAGACTACAATAAATGGCTTCCAAAAGAAAATCCAATCCAAACGTGGCCAAAAGAGCACTCTTCCTTGGCTAAATGGAGAAATCTGGAAACTGATGAAAGAACGAGCTCTAAAAACCTCCCTGAAGTCCAAATTAGAGCATGACAGATGTAGGTTTACCATGTTGAGAAATAAGGTCATGAAAGAAATCAGACAGGCCAAGGCAAACTTTTTTATTAACGTAATTGGTGAAGCAAAGGGAAATTCTAAATTGATCTGGGAGAATCTAAAAAAGTTAACAGGGAAACACCTGCAAAAACACTGCAAAAAGACTAGAAATCATGGTGAATGACAATCTAACACAGGATGCAGTCGAAATAGCAATAGCCTTCAGGGTACTGACACAGAACTCCTCCACTGGTTTCTTGGGCTCAGTGCTAGTGAATGACACTCAACCTGTCTTCCTCATAAGGGAGGTTTCTGAGTCAGAGGTGAACAAGGTGATTAGCTCACTAAAGACCTCTAAAGCCAAATATGTGTTTGGGCTGGACTCACTACAGAGTCACTCACTGGCCCCATTACTAAGGTCGCCAATATATCTATTGGTCAGGGGGTGTTTCCAAGGGTCTGGAAGTTGGCCATAATAACGTCCATCTTTAAATCAAATCAAATCAAATTTTATTTGTCACATACACATGGTTAGCAGATGTTAATGCGAGTGTAGTGAAATGCTTGTGCTTCTAGTTCCGACAATGCAGTAATAGAGTAATCTAACCTAACAATTTCACAACAACTACCTTATGTGACAACTACCAAGTGTTATGGGATGAAGAATATGTACATAAAAATATATGAATGAGTGATGGTACAGAACGGCATAGGCAAGATGCAGTAGATGGTATCGAGTACAGTATATACATATGAGATGAGTAATGTATGGTATGTAAACATATAAAAGTGCCATTGTTTAAAGTGGCTAGTGATACATTTTTTACATCAATATTTCCATTATTAAAGTGTCTGGAGTTGAGTCAGTATGTTGGCAGCAGCCACTCAATGTTAGTGGTGGCTGTTAAACAGTCTGATGGCCTTGAGATAGAAGCTGTTTTTTAGTCTCTCGGTCCCTGCTTTGATGCACCTGTACTGACCTCGCCTTCTGGATGATAGCGGGGTGAACAGGCAGTGGCTCGGGTGGTTGTTGTCCTTGATGATCTTTATGGCCTTCCTGTGACATCAGGTGCTTTTGGTGACAAGACAAATTTCTTCAGCCTCCTGAGGTTGAAGAGGCGCTGCTGCGCCTTCTTCACCACGCTGTCTGTGTGGGTGGACCAATTCATTTTGTCCGTGATGTGTACGCCTGACACCACACTCCAAGGGCCCTCGCCTCCTCCCTGTAGGCCATCTCGTCGTTGTTGGTAATCAAGCCTACCACTGTAGTGTTGTCTGCAAACTTGATGATTGAGTTGGAGGTGTGCGTGGCCACGCAGTCGTGGGTGAACAGGGTGTACAGGAGCGGGCTCAGAACGCACCCTTGTAGGGCCCCAGTGTTGAGGATCAGCGGGATGTTCAGCGAGATGTTGTTACCTACCCTCACCACCTGGGGGCGGCCCATCAGGAAGTCCAGTACCCAGTTGCATAGGGCGGGGTGGTCTCGAGCTTGATGACGAGTTTGGAGGGTACTATGGTGTTAAATGCTGAGCTGTAGTCGATGACCAGCATTCTCACATAGGTATTCCTCTTGTCCAGATGGGTTAGGGCAGTGTGCAGTGTGGTTGCGATTGCGTCGTCTGTGGACCTATTGGTGCGGTAAGCAAATTGGAGTGGGTCTAGGGTGTCGGTGGTAGGGTGGGTGGAGGTGATATGGTCCTTGACTAGTCTTTCAAAGCACTTCATGATGACGGAAGTGAATGCTACGGGGCGGTAGTCGTTTAGCTCAGTTACCTTAGCTCTCTTGGGAACAGGAACAATGGTGGCCCTCTTGAAGCATGTGGGAACAGCTGGTCTGCGCATGCTCTGAGGACGCGGCTGGGGATGCCGTCTGGGCCTGCAGCCTTGCGAGGGTTAACACGTTCAAATGTTTTACTCACGTCGGCTGCAGTGAAGGAGAGTCCGCAGGTTTTGGTAGTGTGCTGTGTCAGTGGCACTGTATTGTCTTCAAAGCGAGCAAAGAAGTGTTTAGTCTGTTTCCGTGAAGCAAAGAACGTTACAGTCTCTTATGTCTCTCTGGAATGCTACCCTTGCTCGGATTTCATCAACCTTGTTGTCAAGAGACTGGACATTGGCGAGAATTATGCTCGGGAGCGGTGCGTGATCTGCCTGTCTCCGGAGCCTGACCAGAAGAACACTTTGTCTGCCCCTTTTACGGCGTCGTTGTTTTGATTCACCGGCTGGGATCCGAACCATTGTGCTGGGTGGTGGGCAAAACAGAGGATCCACTTCAGGAAAGTCATATTCCTGGTCGTAATGATGGTGAGTTGACGTGGCTCTTATATCCAGTAGTTCCTCCCGACTGTATGTAATAAAACCTAAGATTACCTGGGGTGCCAATGTAAGAAATAACACGTAAAAAAACTAAATACTACATAGTTTCCTAGGAACGCGAAGAGAGGTGGCCATCTCTGTCGGCGCCGGAAGTAGAATTCTGCTGACGTTGGTAACTACAGGCCCATTAGTATACTACATGTGGTGTCGAAAGTTGTTGAAAAGTGTGTAGCAGAACAACTGATTGCCCACCTCAACAACAGCGCTTTCACATTACACTCCATACAGTTTGGCTTCAAAGCAAAACACTCTAAAGAAATGGCCAACTGCTTTGTTATGGAAAATGTGAGGTCCAAGATGGACAAAGGGGGCATTGTTGGGGCTGTGTTTCTGGACCTAAGGAAGGCTTTTGATACTGTTAACCACAAAGTTCTCATCACAATATTGTCAATGTTCAACTTTTCCCCGATGCCTTGAGATGGATGAAATCATACCTTGAAGGCAGAAGAACTCAGTGTGTCAGAGTGAGTAATGAGCTGTCGCCCACTCTTAGCTATGATGTGGGCGTGCCCCAAGGGTCAATACTGGGGCCCCTCCTGTGCAGCCTGTACATGAATGATCTGCCTTTTGTCTGTACTGGGTCTGAAGTTCAAATGTATGCCAATGATACAGTGATATATGATATACAGTGGGGAGAACAAGTATTTGATACACTGCCGATTTTGCAGGTTTTCCTACTTACAAAGCATGTAGAGGTCTTATCATAGATACACTTCAACTGTGAGAGACAGAATCTAAAACAAAAATCCAGAAAATCACATTGCATGATTTTTAAGTAATTAATTTGCATTTTATTGCATGACATAAGTATTTGATACATCAGAAAAGCAGAAAATTAAAAAAAAATTGGTACAGAAACCTTTGTTTGCAATTACAGAGATCATACATTTCCTGTAGTTCTTGACCAGGTTTGCACACACTGCAGCAGGGATTTTGGCCCACTCCTCCATACAAACCTCCAGATCCTTCAAGTTTCGGGGCTGTCACTGGGCAATACGGACTTTCAGCTCCCTCCAAAGATTTTCTATTGAGTTCAGGTCTGGAGACTGGCTAGGCCACTCCAGGACCTTGAGATGCTTCTTACGGAGCCACTCCTTAGTTGCCCTGGCTGTGTGTTTCGGGTCGTTGTCATACTGGACCCATCTTCAATGCTGTTACCGAGGGAAGGAGGTTGTTGGCCAAGATCTCGTGATACATGGCCACATCCATCCTCCGCTCAATACGGTGCAGTCGTCCTGTCCCCTTTGCAGAAAAGCATCCCCAAAGAATGATGTTTCCATCTCCATGCTTCACGGTTGGGATGGTGTTCTTGGGGTTGTACTCATCCTTCTTCTTCCTCCAAACACGGCAAGTGGAGTTTAGACCAAAAAGCTCTATTTTTGTCTCATCAGACCACATAATCTTCTCCCATTCCTCCTCTGGATCATCCAGATGGTCATTGGCAAACTTCAGACGGGCATGGACATGCGCTGGCTTGAGCAGGGGGACCTTGCGTGCACTGCAGGATTTTAATCCATGACGGTGTAGTGTGTTACTAATGGTTTTCTTTGAGACTGTGGTCCCAGCTTTCTTCAGGTCATTGACCAGGTCCTGCCGTGTAGTTCTGGGCTGATCTCTCACCTTCCTCATGATCATTGATGCCCCACGAGGTGAGATCTTGCATGGAGCCCCAGACCGAGGGTGATTGACCGTCATCTTGAACTTCCTCCATTTTCTAATAATTGCGTCAACATTTGTTGCCTTCTCACCAAGCTGCTTGCCTATTGTCCTATAGAGGCTTCCATTAAAGAACACCCTCTGTGTTATGTTAGACAGGTAACTCTTTATCCACAATATAGCACTACACATGTCGTTAGTAAAGGTTGAAAAAAGTAAAGGATCTACTAGACAGCTGCCCTGGGGAATTCCTGATTCTACCTGGATTATGTTGGAAAGGCTTCTATTAAAGAACACCCTCTGTGTTCTGTTAGACAGGTAACTCTTTACCCACAATATAGCAGGGGGTGTAAAGTCATAACACATACGTTTTTCCACCAGCAGTCTATGATCAATAATGTCAAAAGCCACACGGAAGTCTAACAAAACAACCCCCCACAATATTTTTATCATCAATTTCTCTCAGCCAATCATCAGTCAATTGTACAAGTGCTGTGCTTGTTGAATGTCCTTTCCTGTAAGCGTGCTGAAAGCTGGTTGTCAATTTGTTTACTGTAAAATAGCATTATATCTGGTCAAACACATTTTTTCCCTTAAGTTTACTAAGGGTTGGTAACAGGCTGATTGGTCGGCTATTTTTTTTACTAGGCAGGTCACTTAAGAACACATTCTTATTTACACTGACGGCCTAGAAACAGTGGGTTAACTGCCTTGTTCAGGGGTAGAACGCCATATTTTTACCTTGTCAGCTCAGGGATTCAATCTTGCAAACTTTCAGTTACTAGTCTAACACTCTAACCACTAGGCTACTTGCCGCCACTTTATTTGGCCCAGTAAAGGGGGCTTTACTATTCAAAGGTAGCAGAATTACCTTTGCTTCCCTTCAGACCTGTGGGCACACACTTTCTAGTGGGCTTGAATTGAAAATATGGAAAATAGGAGGAGTAATATCATCTGCTATTATCCTCAGTAATTTTTCATCCAGATTGTCAGACCCCGGTGGCTTGACATGGTCAATATACAATAATTTTTTCACCTCTTCCACACTCACTTTACGGAATTCAAAATTACAACGCTTGTCTTTCATAATTTAGTCAGATATAATTCGATGTGTAGTGTCACCATTTGTTGCCTAACATGCTGACCAAACCGCACGCGTGCGCGTGTCCGTGTGCCCAAGTTGATTTTATTCACCCACACCAGAAGCGATCAGGACACGCAGGTTGAAATATCAAAACAAACTCTGAACCAATTATATTGATTTGGGGACAGGTCAAAAAGCATTAAACACTTATAGTAATTTAGCTAGCTAGCTTGCTGTTGCTAGCTAATTTGTCCTGGTATATAAACATTGGGTTGTTTTATCTGAAATGCACAAGGTCCTCTACTCTGACAATTAATCCACAGCTAAAATGGTAAAACAAATTTGTTTTTCTCGTCATCTCTCCTCCTTCCTTCAGCTTCTTTTTCTTCTTTGGACTTTATATTGTGGTTGGCAACCAACTTTACAGCATTACTACAACCAACCGGAGTGTGGACCTAAATTCATCTTTCAATCCCACACATGGGTTTATGCTCCGAAACACCAATGAGGAGATGGGAGAGGCTAGACTTGCAGCGTGTTGAGCGTCACAAATAGAACCAATTTCTATTTTAGTGCCTGGCCACGCAGACGCTCGCTGACGTGTGCAAGCAGTGTGGGTGCAATAATTGAGTAACATGTATGCGTACATTTATTTTATGACGCGAGCGATGTGGTCATTATGTAAGTTTGCTAATCTTGCTAATGAAAAAAACATTAAAGTAGTTGTCAATATCAGTCGATTTTGTGATGAATGAGCCATCTGATTCAATGAATGATGGAGCTGAGTTTGCCTTTTCCCCAAAAATGTCATTTATGGTGCTCAAAAGCTTTTTACTATCATTCCTTATGTAATTTGTCTTTGTTTCAAGAGAGTAGTTTCTTCTTCTTTTTATTCAGTTTAGTCACATGATTTCTCAATTTGCAATATGTTTGTCAATCAGTTGTGTAGCCAGACTTATTTGCTATTCCTTTTGCCTCATCCATCTCAACCATACAATTTTTCAATTCCTCATCAATCCATGGGGATTTAACAGTTTTTACAGTCATTTTCTTAATGGATGCGTGCTTATTAGTAACTGGAATAAGCTATTTCATAAGTGTGTCAAGTGCAGCGTCTGTTTGCTTTTCATTACACACCACCGACCAACAAATATTCTTTACATCAACAACTATAACACGAAATCACTACAAAACTTCAGTCTTCTTCACCTGCAAGATCGTCTGAGTCCAACCATCCTGACAGCTAATGAACCTGAGGAGAATTCTGTCTGTAATAAGTCCCTTTTTGTGGGGAACAACTCATTCTGATTGGCTGGGCCTAGCTCGGCCTTTGCCCTCCCATGCCCACATATGGCTTCGCCCTTGCCCAGTCATGTGAAATCCATAGATCAGGGTCTAATGAATTTATTTAAATTGATTGATTTCCTTATATGAACTGTAACTCAGTAAAATCTTTGAAATTGTTGCATGTTGCGTTTATATCTTTGTTCAGTGTACATTTAATTTTTAGAGAACTACTACCACATATCACTTAAATTGGTACAGGACTCTCAACAACAAATATAGCCACTTCCAAAGCACGCCTTAAAATATGTTACTGAGGCAGTGATTCTTTCTCCTACCATAATATTTCTACGCAATGCACCATAATTTACAGTATGCTGCAGTAAATATATAGCAAAACAGCAGTACAGTACTTTATTGCTGAATTGTATTGAAAATAAAATCAGCAACTGCTAATAGTGAATACAGCATACCAACTGATATTTGGTGTTTTATATAATATTCACTTTAAGCCTTAACAAAAGCTTAACTACTACATATGACTTACATTGGTACTGCACTCTCACTAACAGGTACAATAAATATAGACTCTTACAAGACACATCTGAAAGTATGTTAATAAGTAAAAAACAACAATACCATGCATCCACTAGTGTTTAAAAGGTTTTTGGTGCTCCAAACATTTTACTGGATTTGGAATAAGAGTAAAGCACTGGCAGCAATTGGCTTGCAAGTTACTGTAGAATTTCAAAACAAGGTTTAAACTATTTCTAAAAGAAAGTATATTACAATGTTATGTGGGGGTACAGCATTCTCACCCACAGGTGTAACAAATATAGTCTCTTATAAGCCACACCTTAAAATATGTTCATGAGCCAGAGACTCCTTCCACGCCTACTAACATAATTAAGACTGTTTTACTGTTGAAATTACAGAAAGGTCTTACGGTGTGCTGTAAAACAAATGTATGGTACTTTACTGTGCATCGTACGCTAATCTACTGTTTTCCGTTTACACGGTATCATACTGTTGATTAATACAGTAAGTTACTGATACAATTACAAAAAAATGCAATTACAACTTGCCTTCATTTCATATAGCCGAAAACCTTTAAACACTATATTTAAACTAACTACTTTAAATATAGCATTTAAGGAAAATACATATGCAGACCTGTTTATAGGTTTTCGGCTATATGAAAGGAAGGCAAGTTGTTTCCAAGTAAGCAATAAACAACACTCTGTACATTTTTATGGAAGTTTACAGAAACTATACCGAAACTATACTGAAACGCGGAGATGTGATAGAGAATGTGTAATAATCCCCAATTTGAGGAACTCACGTCTCAGTCATGAAGTTGCAGCTTTTTCTAACATGTACTCTTCTATACGTTTGGGTTTGTTGGCCAGTTTGGCTTTTTGTGTACTTGTACAAATTGTAAAAATGTAAGAAACTCACGTCTCAGTCTTGTAGTTGGAGCATCTCTCCAATGGAATCTTCAGAACTCTGTTGTTGAGTCCTACAAACAGTGACCTATCACTGTGAAGGATCTGCAGGTTCAGGATTGGCTCCCGCACCCCAGGGGGGAGGAGCTGGATTTCCTCCAGGTAACACCCCTGAAGGCTCTTATTGGTGGTGGCCAGGGCCTTCAGGATGGTGCCGTATTCTGATTGGAGGAGAGAGGAGGAAGAGGACGATGAGAATTTGTTGGATTGTACTGTATACAGTCAGGTCATGTGGTTAGGGAAAACTCAGGGTCCTATAATAGGTCAATAGAACGTCCTTTGGATAGACAGCTAGTGAAGGGTGCCGGCATTGATTGATTAATTAATTGGTTGATGATTATTGGGTCTAACCTATTGACCTTGACACCTGACATTTGAACTCTGTGCTGACCTGTGCCGATGTACATGACGTGGTAGAGGGTGTCGTGACCCTGTACGATGTCCACTACCAGCCTGGAGAAGCGCACATCGTCCTGCATGACCAAGGGGTCCACAGAGACGGGCTGCACCACGTCGTTCATCAGGTACAGCCGCTGGGCGTCCTGGAGGCTGCGCTCCGTCAGACCATCGTTAGGACCGCCGTCGTCATCTATGGTCCCACACTAAGGAGGGGTGGAGGAGCGGTGGGAGAGGATGGCGGGCGGGAGGGAGGAGTGAGAGGTTTAGTGAGAGTGAGTGAGTGAGAGTGAGTGAGTGAGTGAGTGAGTGAGTGAGTGAGTGAGTGAGTGAGTGAGTGAGTGAGAGAGAGAGAGAGAGAGAGAGAGAGAGAGAGAGAAAGAGAGAAAGAGAGAGCAAGAGAGCGAGGGAAAGAGAAAAGAGCCACATAATGAAAATGAAAAATGCCTCATGTTCACAGTCATTATTGTTTTGATTAAATGAATACTACGTCTCAGGCTGTGGTCATTTCATTCTCCTTTTGTCCTTTAGTAATCACACTTACTCACACCTACAAGATAATGACTGTTACGTTGTAATGACTGTTACAATGTAATGACTGTTGTTGGGCTAAACAACATCTCTGGATCTGGCACGCTACAGCAACAACATGCTCCTTAAATGCCATTATTAAATACTGGATGACATGAATTTCTTCATAAAGCTACGGTTGCATTTCTTAAATGATGTGGGCTATGTGGTGCATGATCCCTAGTTCTTATATCAAATGCCTCCTAGATGCAGTGTCCTTTCGTCCTGGTTCTGGGGATACACAGGGTGGGCAGGATTACCCTCCAGACCAGCACTAACCTGGAAGTTGGGGATGGG
Source organism: Oncorhynchus mykiss (assembly GCF_057628025.1). Taxonomy (NCBI): domain Eukaryota; kingdom Metazoa; phylum Chordata; class Actinopteri; order Salmoniformes; family Salmonidae; genus Oncorhynchus; species Oncorhynchus mykiss. The sequence continues at coordinate 41,872,663 of NC_143043.1, forward strand.
GTTGGGGGTGGGCAGCCAGGTAGAGCGGGGGTTCTCCTGGGAACGGAAGGGCCCGTTGAAGGCCTGGGTGATGGAGCTAAGGTTAAATGCACACACTGCAGATGCTGCTATACTGTTCCTGTAGGACAGACAGAGAAAGGAGAGATAGGAGGGAGGCAGAGGGAGAGTTTGTGTGTGTGAGAGAGAGAGAGAGAAAGAGAGAGAGAGAGAGAAAAGGGGGAAGAGAGAGAGAGAAAGAGAGGGGGAAGGGAGAGGGAGAGAAATGGGAATGGGGAGGAGAGAGAGGGAGAGAGAGAGAGAGGGGGAGGGAGGGAGAGAAAGAGAGAAAGAGAGAAGAAAAGGGAGAGAGAGAATGAGAGAGAGAGAAGGGGGAGGGAGAGAGAGGGGGAGAGGGAGAGAGAGAATGAGAGAGAGAGAGAGAGAGAACGGGGGAGGAGAGGGGGAGAGGGAGAGAGGGAAAGAGGGAGAGTGAGGGAGTGAGTGAGGGAGAGAGAGAGAAAGGGGGAGGAGAGAGAGGGGGAGAGGGAGAGGGAAAGAGGGAGAGAGGGAGATGGAGAGGGGGAGAGGGAGAGTGAGGGGGTGAGTGAGGGAGAGAGTGAGGGAGAGAGAGAGACAGTGTTACAAACTCAGTGAAGAGAGAAGTTAGTGTTGCCCATATATATCTCTAACTGAGAGGTCAAATTAATCAAATTAATCACTACGTCTGTCTTAAAGTCTCATCTTTTACAGATGCATTTAACACACCATCCATTTCTGCTGGAGGCTGTGTCGGTACTTCACAATCGGCATGAGTGAATTAGGATGCAAACACACACACAGACACACAAACACACATCCTCCACAACCCCGGTATGAGGTGAATAAACCCAGTTAACCAGGGCAGTGTTTGGCTGTAACATTGTTTTCGCAGCGATCATGTGCTCTTCTCCTTAGGACCATAGTATTCTGTGTCTGGGTAATGAGTTTCTAAACTGCCTTCTTTACTTTATATCCTCTTCTGGATAGATACTTCTGCTCCGCTCTGTGTGTGTGAGCGTGCGAGTGCGTGAGTGTGTATGGGTGTGTGTGTGTGTGTGTGTCAGTAGTGCTCTACACTGAACAGACTTTACTGTACAATAAACTCTGTGCTCTCCTTTGTGTGGATGCCAGCACACTCATGACTGGGCTGGTGTACTGTAGCACGGAGATGGTGAGGACTACGATACAATAGGGCCCTATAGAGTAACTCTCCTGTTATGTTCTTGTTATATAAGTTTATATATCGGTTATGGTCTTATTATGTTCTGTTCTTGCAGAGTACAGTTTGTACACTATATTCCATTCATGCCTTATGTAAGTGTATTGTCCTTATATAAGTGTATTGTTCTTATATAAGTGTATCCAGCAACCATCGTGGAGGTCCCATTAAGCTCTGTAGAAAGACATTAACACTGTCAGTAGTACCCTGGGGGGTGGCCGATGCCACAAAATGAGTCAAATACATTAACAATGTCAGTAGTACCCTGAGGGGTGGCCGATGCCACAAAATGAGTCAAATACAATAACACTGTCAGTAGTACCCTGGGGGGTGGCCGATGCCACAAAACGAGTCAAATACAATAACACTGTCAGTTCCGTGGGGGCGAGCGATGCCACAAAATTAGTCAAATACAATAACACTGTCAGTTCCGTGGGGGCGAGCGATGCCACAAAATGAGCTCAATACAAACAAAGGAGATGGGAAACAGGTGGCTCATTGACTGTACAATGAGGAGTAAAAACAGCCTGCAACAGAATGAACAGCAGCTACTTCAGAGAGACAGAGAGAGTGTGTGTATGTGTGTGTCAGCCTGCAGACTAACAGCAGCTTGTTTCAAGGATTCTGCACTGTGGTCAGTGAGTCTGAGACTTCTGCACTGTGGTCAGTGAGCCTGAGACTTCTGCACCGTGGTCAGTGTGTCTGAGACTTCTGCACTGTGGTCAGTGAGTCTAGTATTCTGCACTGTGGTCAGTGAGTCTGAGACTTCTGCACCGTGGTCAGTGAGTCTAGGATTCTGCACCGTGGTCAGTGAGTCTAGGATTCTGCACCGTGGTCAGTGAGTCTAGGATTCTGCACCGTGGTCAGTGAGTCAAGGATTCTGCACCGTGGTCAGTGAGTCTGAGACTTCTGCACTGTGGTCAGTGAGTCTAGGATGCTGCACCGTGGTCAGTGAGTCTAGGATTCTGCACCGTGGTCAGTGAGTCTGAGACTTCTGCACTGTGGTCAGTGAGTGTAGGATTCTGCACCGTGGTCAGTGAGTCTAGGATTCTGCACTGTGGTCAGTGAGTCTAGGATTCTGCACTGTGGTCAGTGAGTCTAGGATTCTTCACTGTGGTCAGTGAGTCTAGGATTCTGCACCGTGGTCAGTGAGTCTAGGATTCTGCACCGTGGTCAGTGAGTCTAGGATTCTGCATTGTGGTCAGTGAGTCTAGGATTCTGCACCGTGGTCAGTGAGTCTAGGATTCTGCACCGTGGTCAGTGAGTCTAGGATTCTGCAATGTGGTCAATGAGTCTAGGATTCTGCACCGTGGTCAGTGAGTCTAGGATTCTGCACCGTGGTCAGTGAGTCTAGGATTCTGCACCGTGGTCAGTGAGTCTGAGACTTCTGCACTGTGGTCAGTGAGTCTAGGATTCTGCACCGTGGTCAGCGAGTCTAGGATTCTGCACCGTGGTCAGCGAGTCTAGGATTCTGCACCGTGGTCAGTGAGTCTAGGATTCTGCACCGTGGTCAGTAAGTCTGAGACTTCTGCACCGTGGTCAGTGATTCTAGGATTCTGCACCGTGGTCAGTGAGTCTAGGATTCTGCACCGTGGTCAGTGAGTCTAGGATTCTGCCCGTGGTCAGTGAGTCTAGGATTCTGCACCGTGGTCAGTGAGTCTAGGATTCTGCACCGTGGTCAGTGAGTCTAGGATTCTGCACCGTGGTCAGTGAGTCAAGGATTCTGCACTGTGGTCAGTGAGTCTGAGTCTTCTGCACTGTGGTCAGTGAGTCTAGGATTCTGCACCGTGGTCAGTGAGTCTAGGATTATGCACTGTGGTCAGTGAGTCTAGGATTCTGCACTGTGGTCAGTGAGTCTAGGATTCTGCACTGTGGTCAGTGAGTCTATGATTCTGCACCGTGGTCAGTGAGTCTAGGATTCTGCACCGTGGTCAGTGAGTCTAGGATTCTGCACCGTAGTCAGTGAGTCTAGGATTCTGCACCGTGGTCAGTGAGTCAAGGATTCTGCACTGTGGTCAGTGAGTCTGAGTCTTCTGCACTGTGGTCAGTGAGTCTAGGATTCTGCACCGTGGTCAGTGAGTCTAGGATTCTGCACCGTGGTCAGTGAGTCTAGGATTCTGCACCGTGGTCAGTGAGTCTAGGATTCTGCATTGTGGTCAGTGAGTCTAGGATTCTGCACCGTGGTCAGTGAGTCTAGGATTCTGCACCGTTGTCAGTGAGTCTAGGATTCTGCACCGTGGTCAGTGAGTCTAGGATCCTGCACCGTGGTCAGAAAGTGTGCTTCCTGTCGTGAGTGGACATTAATCCATTCACAATGTTGTATTTTTTTTTCTTTCTCTCTCTCTCTCTCTCTCTCTCTCACACACACACACACACACACACACACACACACACACACACACACACACACACACACACACACACACACACACACACACACACACACACACACACACATATATATATACAGTATATGCTGTCAGTGAGCCGGGACGCGGTTACGGTGTGTTTTCAATATGTGTATATATATTGTTTAGTTGTTTTAAGGTTATCTTTGTCTCAATGTCACTAAACACATATAAGGGTGATGTGATAGTTGAGGTGGTTTTTCTCCAGCGTGCAACCAGTGTGTGGGGCCAGTTGCAGTGGCCACTCGCGGAGGGTTGGGGTTTGAAAGACGTATTTGCCAGCATTGTGTAAAGATTCCTGCTGCGTCGGGTTGTTTGGTGGTGTGTAGTCATAAAAGCTCAAAAAGTGGGGGTGTTGCTATCCAAATACCATTGAGAAATGTAACACTGAAGATTATTATTTATTTCTTGCTGGGAACTTTAACTGCTCAGTCAGTGATTTAGATAGAAACCACAAAGAACCTCTTCTTGTAACAATATTGCCTTATTGTATCATATGAACTGTCTGATATTTGGCAGAGCCAACATGGAGGCACGAGACAGTACACATGGGCCCATTTGAGAGAGATCACCATCTCTCTGGCCAGGTTATAAATGTTGTAGTTTTTTTCTGGGAGAGGTGGAGGTCTCAAAGGCCAGTTTTGTATCCCTACAACAGTGGTGAAAATCCAGATTCAGTACATAATGAATGTCACCAGAGACATCACCAGATCAATGAACGTCCTAGAGTCTGAAATAGTGGAACTCCTGACATTGGTTGAGACCACAGGAGATTGAGGCCATACTCAGCCACTCAAGAGAAGAAAAAAAACTCATTGCCAGACCTGTTGGTCATCATAGCACAGGGGGCATTGGTGAGAAGAAAGTTTCAGGGAATTTCTGAAATGGATCCCTCATCCACATTTTATAAAAAAGAATGGACAAAGAAGAATTATTCATTGCCTCAAATCAGTTGTTGGACAGGAGCTCACTAGCCTAAGTGAAATTAGAAAGAGGGCAGTAGAGTTCTATGCTGAGCTCTACAAGTGTGAGTACAAACAGGGCAGTAGAGTTCTATGCTGAGCTCTACAAGTGTGAGTACAAAGAGGATAAAACAGTTGCAGAGCAGTTCCTTGATGGGCTCCCACAGGTGGCTGCAGAAGGTAGAGAGAGAGCAACCATTGTCTTTGTAGGAGCTATACATTGCATTAAAAGACATGGAAAATGGATGTGCACCAAGCATTGATGGGCTTCTTGTTGACTTTTTTAAGTCTTTTGGGCCATGTTAGGAGAGGATTGACTAGCAGTAGTTAATGATAGTTTGACCGAAGGGTTACTACCGATAAGCTACAGGAGAGCTGTCCTCACCCATCTCCCAAAAAAGGGTGACACTAGTGAAGGACTGAAGAACCGGAGGCCAGTGACTTTATTGTGCACTGATTATAAGATCCTGTCCACGGCTTTGTCCAGCAGGCTAAGGGAGATGATGGGGCAAATCATACGGACCAGTCCTACTGTGTTCCCGACAGGCAGATAGGAGATAACATTTCCCCGATTCTGGATTGTTTTGACGTTTCTAGGGCTATTGGGTTGATGCTGGTCAAATTTCAATTGATCAGGAAAAGGCATTTGACCGAGTTGAACATAAATACTTATGACACACTTTTGAGGCATTTGTTTTCAGCTCTGGTTATATTGCCATGATCAGGGTGATATATGGTGACACTGAAAGTGTATTGAAAGTTAACGGTAGCTTGAGTGCTCCTTTTAAAGTGTGTAGAGGTATTAGGCAGGGGTATTCTTTGTCAGGAATGTTATATGCCATCTCTATAGAGCCACTGCTAAATAGCATTAGAAGTCGCATTGAAGGGGTGTATCTTTCAGAGGATATTCCTCCTACTCCTCTCTCAGCCTATGCTGAGGACGTAGTTATTTCAGTGGAAAATTAAGCTGAGGTGGATAGTTTGAGTCTCATGGATGATCGGTTTAGGGGAATATTCTCTGCAAAGGTAAATTGGGAAAAAGTTGTGCTTTACAGATTGGGAAATGGTCTGGCTTTGCCAGGGGGGCTGGAATGGTGTAAGGGAGGTTTAAAGTATCTTGAAGTGTACCTAGGGGATGAGGGGACAATGGAAAAAAAATGGAATGGGGTGCTTGAAATGGTAGAAGGGAGGATGAGGAGATGGCATACAGTGGGCGCACTATTATTGTTAACAATATGGTTGCCTCTGCACTGTGGCATTGGTTGTCATGTTTAGAGCCACCATCTGGCCTTCTGGCTAAGATACAGGCGATTATTGTAGATTCACTTTGGGCTAAATATCATTGGGTCAAAAGAGGAGGGGGGACAAGGTCTTGTACATCTTGCTAGTAGGGCTGCTGCTTTCTGGTTTCAGTTTATTCAAAGTTTGCTTTATGAACCGGAAAATGTGGTTTGGAAAGGGGTGGCAGGTTTGGTATTACAGCAGGTCAGGGGATTAGGTTTAAAGAAGGCTTTATTTCTGGTTGATAGTAGCCAGATTTCTAGGGAGGGAGTACCTCCATTTTACAGAGGCCTTCTTAGGGTTTTTCAGCATAAGGAAGGGTCAGACGTTCTTCAGCGGAGTCAGTGCATTGGCTGCTGGAGGAACCTCTGGTGTATGGGATTGTACAACTGCAGCTGTTCCACATTTGTCCAAGATTCTGGTGAAGGGCAAAATCATCACCATAAAACAGTTAATGGCCATGGCTGAGCCCACCTTAATGGATGGAGGACGTGTGGCTGAACATTTGGGGGTGAGGTCAGAAAGGATTGTCGGACAACTGCTGGGAAGCTGCGTGAAGGCTCTGTCAGTAAAAACGTGGTTTATGCTTAATAATCCCAAGAAGGTACAAGATGAAAACAACCCATATCAAGACTAGGGATTACACCCAGTATCCCAGAGTCAGAAAGAAAGGCGTTAAAAGGAGAAAGGAGAGCATTGTACAAGCCAACGTTACAAAAGGGCAATGGAGGGTTTTGCATGGCATCATTGCAGTTAATGCTTTTGTATCTGTTAGTAACTCAGATGTTGGAGATGGATGTCCTCTTTGTAACATAAGAGATACAATGTTTCATTGTTTTATGGAGTGTGAGAGGATAAAGCCTCTCTTTGAAGTACTGGCGTCTTTGTTTACAGCTGTAGGGGAGATTTTCAATAACACTGTTTTTATTTTGAGGTTTCAATACAGTAATCAACAGAAAAGAAAATGTCAGCTGTTCCATTTTATTTTCGGACAAGCTTAGATGTCCATTGTTCTGAGTAGGAAACATTAAATAGACACGGCGTATGGGCAGGATGTAGGATGTGTTTTTAAAGGATAAAAGTGGATTTTGAGTTCTTCTCGGCTGTAAAAGACCTCCCATTGTTTGAGGAGAAGTGGGCTTATGAAGGAGCGGTATGTTTTGTGGAGGAGGGGAAACTATTGTTTGTTGATGAAATAAGTTGAACGTATCTATCTGTTTTTTTATTTAATTGAATCTATTTTTAATTAGGAATGACACATTTGTTGTTTAATTTCTGAAAAGGCACCGTGTGCCATTATTTGTGTTAATAATTAAGTACAAAAAAAAGGTTTTATTAAAACTCTAACTCTCTCTTACTTTCTATCTCCCCGCTCTCTCTCTTCTATCTCCCCCCCCCCCCCCCCCCCCCCTCATTTGCCTGGCCTGTTCCCTGAGTCCCTCTGGTATTAGAGTTTTTCTCAACACAATTTCTGAAACCTTGCTCCATTTCCTGAAAACATTAAACACAGAACCTCATCTTCAAGCACTATTTACATAACCTCTGACTCCTCTTGCAAAATGAAACATTCACCTCAAAACAGTTTTACCTGTGTTCAAAATCAAACACTGCTCTCAAATCATAAACAAAGTGATCAAAATGATATGCACTCTCAAGCAGTCAGTAAACAATACACCGAAAAATAGAAAACACATTGTTCAAAACATACAATTCTCAGGGAGAAGTACATTTTTAATCTAAAAAAATATTCATATTTTTCAGTCATTGTCTTTTGATGAACGAAAACATGTTCTATCATAGTAGCTCAAAATTGATCAGAAATTACTACTCTGCTTTGCACTTTGCAATTTTGTTTTTTGTTCTTCCTCCTCCTTGTACCCCTATTTTTACAGTACTGTACCCTGCATCTCACAAACTTGTCCTTTGTCTCTGTGATACTGTAATTATTGTTCTTTGTTGATATGAACCTGCAACCAGTCAAAATCTATTGAGCAGTCAGTACTGTTAATAAATAGAAAGCACAATGTTCAGGGCCATACAATTCATCCATTGTACAGTATACAGCCTACAATGCCATGTACTACAGTATCCATTCTCAGACTTTCTCCTTCCCACCTTCAACAACCTGTTTGCTCTCTGAACTGGCTTATATTGGTTGTGTCGCATCATTTAAAACAGGTTAAATCAATTTTGAGTGGTTGTGTTCAATCAATGACATATGTTCTCTATTTGTATTTTATTGTTGCCACTTGTGCTTACCAGTATGGATGACATGTGCATTAGAGTGCAGAATGTGTTTTGAGAATGAGAATGTGTTTGGAGTTTTGCTGAAAAGTCTAAGTGAGATCTGCAAATTGTGTTTTATCATGTGAAATGGTTTAAGGTATTGACTGCATAATTAGCTAAATGAGTCCAGGCAACTGAGAACTTTGTTCAGCCAATGGGTTTTAGTGTTTAAGCAATTGAGAAAACCAGAGAGGGAGAAAGACAGGGATGATCGGATGAAGGGAAGAGGGGAAGAGGGGAGGGTCAGCCTGGCCTGTTCCCTATATATTCCCTATATAGTGCACAAGTAGCAGTGCACTACTGTATATAGGTAATACGGTGCCATTTGGGACGTAGCCCAGGGAGGACAGAAAAATATATGATCTGGAGTGCCCTTCATGTTCTCACCTAAACCAGCCAGCCGGTCAGACAGGTTGACACTGTACTGTTCCCCTATGGCTGGCTGGTGTTCCCCTATGGCTGGCTGGTGTTCCCCTATGGCTGGCGGGTGTTCCCCTATGACTGGCTGGTGTTCCCCTATGGCTGGCGGGTGTTCCCCTATGCCTGGCTGGTGTTCCCCTATGGCTGGCGGGTGTTCCCCTATGACCAGTGTTATGGGAGTAAAAGGCTGATGTCCTCAACCACACCAGCCAGCCAGTCGGACAGGATGACACTGCACTTTCTGTTGTGTCACTGTACCCTATGGCTGCAAGGTGTTATGGGAGTAAAAGCCCCCCTGAGATGGTGACTTCAACAATGCCCACTGGAGTGTGTCCCCTTTCTGCACATGCTCAGTGCAGCTTAGTGACACAGGCTTTGTCCCGAATGGCAAACCCCTATGGGCCCTGGTCAGTAGTGTGCTATTAAAGGAACAGGAAGCCATTTGGGACGCATGAAGTGCCTGCCGCTGCACCTGCTCACCGCAGTTCAGTGCATATGAGTGGTGAAGGCTTCTATGATGATGAATCATAGAGAGGAGACTAGCAGGGATGGTGCTCATCATCACACCAGATGGCCCATATATACTGCACTATATGTGTGTCATAGAGACACTTGCATCCCAAAATACTTTCTAACACACACATACGGGCTAATGAAGGCACGCATATACATACATGTACGCACACACACACACACACACACACACACACACACACACACACACACACACCACAGAATACAGCAACAGATGTGCTCTGCCTATGTTTGGCAGGCTCCAATCTTAGCAGGGTATACGGAGCTAATGCAGTCTGTGCACATCACCTCAATTGAAAAAATACACAGTAAAAATGCATGAAGTGTGCATTCCATATGGTACACTATTCCCCATGGAGTGCACACACACTAGTTGTACACTATATAGTGATTTGGGACACAATAAAGCAGCAATATGTAACTTTTTGGGCGACTTGACCAAATGCACATAGAAATGTAAGTTATAGATCTGTCATTCTCATTGAAAGCAAGTATAAGAAGCTGTAGATATGTTCTATGTGCATTATTTCTATGCTTCCCTTTCTTAAGTTTTGTCTTCATGATGCTCTCTGCGCTTTTAACGGACCTCTGAGACTATCACAGTGCAGGTGCATTTATACGGAGACTTGATTACACACAGGTGGATTGTATTTATCATCATTAGTCATTTAGGTCAACATTGGATCATTCAGAGATCCTCACTGAACTTCTGGAGAGAGTTTGCTGCACTGAAAGTAAAGGGGCTGAATAATTTTGCACGCCCAATTTTTCAGTTTTTGATTTGTTAAAAAAGTTTGAAATTACCAATAAATGTCGTTCCACTTCATGATTGTGTCCCACTTGTTGTTGATTCTTCACAAAAAATACAGTTTTATATCTTTATGTTTGAAGCCTGAAATGTGGCAAAAGGTCGCAAAGTTCAAGGGGGCCGAATACTTTCGTAAGGCACTGTATAGTGAGCGTTGAGGCGGTACCACCCAGCACATCTAGAAGGGAGTGTACTTCATAATGAACCCCTTCCTTGAGGTGGTACCGCCCAGCACATCTAGAAGGGAGTTTATTTCATAATGAACCCCTTCCTTGAGGTGGTACCACCCAGCACATCTAGAAGGGAGTGTATTTCATAATGAACCCCTTCCTTGAGGTGGTACCACCCAGCACATCTAGAAGGGAGTGTATTTCATAATGAACCCCTTCCTTGAGGTGGTACCACCCAGCACATCTAGAAGGGAGTGTATTTCACACTGAATCCCTTCCTTGAGGTGGTACCACACAGCACATCTAGAAGGGAGTGTACTTCATAATGAACCCCTTCCTTGAGGTGGTACCACCCAGCACATCTAGAAGGGAGTGTATTTCATAATGAACCCCTTCCTTGAGGTGGTACCACCCAGCACATCTAGAAGGGAGTGTATTTCATACTGAACCCCTTCCTTGAGGTGGTACCACCCAGCACATCTAGAAGGGAGTGTATTTCATAATGAACCCCTCCCTTGAGATGACAGAGGAACCTTCCCAAGGTGCCTCTACATCACCATTTCAATGGTGAAGTTAAACCGCTAGGGGTAAAAAGTTACCAAACATTAAGAACACCTTCCTAATATTGAGTTTATCCCCTTTTGCCCTCAGTACAGCCTCTACAAGGTGTCCAAAGCGTTCCACACGGATGCTGGCCAATGTTGACTCCAATGCTTCCCACAGTTGTGTCAAGTTAGCTGGATGTCCTTTGGGGGGTGGACTATTCTTGAGATACACAGGAAACTGCTATGCGTGAAAATCCAGCAGCGTTGCAGTTCTTGACACAAACCGGTGCACCTGACACCTACTACCATACCCTGTTTAAAGGCACTAAAATCTTTTGTCTTGCCCATTCACCCTCTCAATGGCTCACATACACAACCCATGTCTCAATTGTCTCAAGGCTTAAAAATCCTGATTGAACCTGTATCCTCCCCTTCATCTACACAGGTGACATCAATAAGGGATCATAGTTTTCACCTGGATTCACCTTGTCAGGCTATGTCAAGGTGTTCCTAATGTTTTGTACACTCAGTGCATATCATATCAAATGAAGAGCAGAATTGACATGTTTCACTATAACTAAGTCAAAAACATCTGGGTTTTCCTTAACACCCTCCCACTTAACACCCTCTCACTTAACACCCTCCCACTTAACCCAGAAGCCACCCGTACCAATATGTCGGCGGCAACACCATTCAACTGGCGACCGGGGTCAGCCGGTAGGCACATGGCCCGCCACAAGGAGTCGCTAGGGTGTGGTGAGCCATGTAAAGCCCCCTGGCCAAACCCTCCCCTAACCAGGACGACGCTGGGCAAATTGTGCACCATCCTATGGGACTCCCGGCCACGGCCGGTTGTGGCACAGCCCGGGAATGAACCCGGGTCTGTAGTAACGCCTCTAGCATTTAGACCGGTCCAATGTGTTTCAACCTCAGTGAATAGCTGCATCAAACAAAAAACAAAAAGCACACTCAGAATCCCCTTTACCGTACGGCATACAGGGAAGGAGCAGAAATTGAACTATGGCTAGGATTATCCGTAACAATTTGTTACTGCATTACAATGCAATACGTGAGCTACAGTGCTATGTTCTGAAACAGTCACTTTCAGGAGACAGTCAGGTAGCAATAAAACAGCAGCAGCAATGTTGCCAATAGGGTACTAAAGGTTACTGTTGTGTGTACATGGTATAAACAAACTGCCTGTAAGTAGTATTTTTTGGTAAAATAATACTTTTCTGCCTCCCAGGTGGCGCAGTGGTCTAGGGCACTGCATTGCAGCTCTAGCTACGCCACCAGAGACTCTGGGTTTGCACCCAGGCTCTGTCGCAGCCGGCAGCGACCGGGAGGTCCGTGGGGCGATGCACAATTGGCCTAGCGTCGTCCGGGTTAGGGAGGGTTTGGCTGAAAGGGATATCCTAGTCTCATCGCGCACCAGCAACTCCTGTGGCGGGCAGTGCACGCTAACCAAGGTCGCCAGGTGCACGGTGTTCCCTCCGACACATTGGTGCGGCTGGCTTCCGGGTTGGATGCGCGCTGTGTTAAGAAGCAGTGGGGCTTGGTTGGGTTGTGTTTCTTAGGACGCATGACTTTCGACCTTCGTCTCTCCCGAGCCCGTACGGGAGTTGTAGCGATGAGACAAGATAGTAACTACTAATAATTGGATACTATGAAATTGGGGAGAAAAAGGGGGTAAAATAAAAATAAATAACAAATATTAAGAATAATACTTTTCTTACTGTAAAAACGAATGATCTGACTGATCCTTATTCTAGGCATATCCAATATGCTCCATGGAATTTATAGCTCATTTCAAGGTGCATTTGACATTATTATATTGAGGTGATGAAAGAAGTACACCTACAAGGAAAAAATATGGAAAATCAGCCAAAAATAGGGGTCACGTTTCAGATGGCTGCACACACACATTACACCACACCAGGACACCATGGTTACCAGGTTACCCAGGAGACATGTCAAATCAGAAGCCAATCAGTTTCATATATGATACACACCTGCAGCAGCATCCAGCTGCTCATTCAGAAAGTTTAGTACATATGGAGAAAGCCATTGGAATGGAATGTGTAAAGCAGAGAAATCACCTGGATAATTATCATTAGCAAGTGATAGCCCCATTTCAATGGGAGAAACAGCGAAGCCCCACTCAGCAGCCCTGACAGAGGGAGGGATGGAGGGAGGGAGGGAGAGAGAGGGAGATACCAGTAAGGTCTACAGTTAATAAAATGCCTCAGCTCTGGGGTCTTAAGATCACTACTCTGACGAGAGAATGAATGCAAACCTGGTCTGCTACTGAATGACCTATTTAAAAGAGCAATGTCCAGCAAAGGCAGATGGAGAACAGCATATATACAGTGGGGCAAAAAAGTATTTATTTAGTCAGCCACCAATTGTGCAAGTTCTCCCACTTAAAAAGATGAGAGAGGCCTGTAATTTTCATCATAGGTACACTTCAACTATGACAGACAAAATGAGAAAAAAAATCCAGAAAATCACATTGTAGGATTTTTTATGAATTTATTTGCAAATTATGGTGGAAAATAAGTATTTGGTCACCTACAAACAAGCAAGATTTCTGGCTCTCACAGACCTGTAACTTCTTCTTTAAGAGGCTCCTCTGTCCTCCACTCGTTACCTGTATTAATGCCACCTGTTTGAACTTGTTATCAGTATAAAAGACACCTGTCCACAACCTCAAACAGTCACACTCCAAACTCCACTATGGCCAAGACCAAAAAGCTGTCAAAGGACACCAGAAACAAAATTGTAAACCTGCACCAGGCTGGGAAGACTGAATCTGCAATAGGTAAGCAGCTTGGTTTGAATAAATCAACTGTGGGAGCAATTATTAGGAAATGGAAGACATACAAGACCACTGATAATCTCCCTCGATCTGGGGCTCCACGCAAGATCTCACCCCGTGGGGTCAAAATGATCACAAGAACGGTGAGCAAAAATCCCAGAACCCAGGGACCTAGTGAATGGCCTGCAGAGAGCTGGGACCAAAGTAACAAAGCCTACCATCAGTAACACACTACGCCGCCAGGGACTCAAATCCTGCAGTGCCAGACGTGTCCCCCTGCTTAAGCCAGTACATGTCCAGGCCCGTCTGAAGTTTGCTAGAGAGAATTTGGATGATCCAGAAGAATATTGGGAGAATGTCATATGGTCAGATGAAACCAAAATTGAACTTTTTTGTAAAAACTCAACTCGTCGTGTTTGGAGGATAAAGAATGCTGAGTTGCATCCAAAGAACACCATAACTACTGTGAAACATGGGGGTGGAAACATCATGCTTTGGGGCTGTTTTTCTGCAAAGGGACAAGGACGACTGATCCATGTAAAGGAAAGAATGAATGGGGCCATGTATCATGAGATTTTGAGTGAAAACCTCAAGGGCATTGAAGATGAAATGTGGCTGGGTCTTTCTGCATGACAATGATCCCAAACACACCGCCCGGGCAACGAAGGAGTGGCTTCGTAAGAAGCATTGCAAGGTCCTGGAGTGGCCTAGCCAGTCTCCAGATCTCAACCCCATAGAAAATCTTTGGAGGGAGTTGAAAATCCGTGTTGCCCAGCAACAGCCCCAAAACATCACTGCTCTAGAGGAGATCTGCATGGAGGAATGGGCCGAAATACCAGCAACAGTGTGTGAAAACCTTGTGAAGACTTACAGAAAACATTTGACCTCTGTCATTGCCAACAAAGGGTATATAACGAAGTATTGAGATACACTTTTGTTATTGACCAAATACTTATTTTCCACCATAATTTGCAAATAAATGCATTAAAAATCCTCCAATGTGATTTTCTGCATTTTTTTTCTGCATCATCTCCCTCTCTCTCTCCCTCCCCTCCCCTGCCTCTCCTCTCCCCCCTGCCTCTCTCTCTCCCTCCCTCTCCTCTCCCTCTCACTCCCTCCCTCTGTTCTGTTTTACAGTTCAAACTCCTGGGAGTTGTTTGACCATGTTCAATTTAACACAGACAGATGGAGACAGTGTTTCCTGTGATTGCATTACCATATCCCCCTACTGGGGGAAGAGTTTTAGGGAGTAACTGGGGGACTGAGAGACAGACAGGGACTGAGACAAAGGATGGGAAAGATGGAGGGGTACACACAAACACACACACAGTTGGAAAGTACTTGCTCCTTCTCTGTCATGTACTGGTACAGTGATAGAAAGTAGCCTACTGCCTCCTGGGAGTTGGTGAAGTCCATAGGACTGAAAATGGATGAATGCAACAATCATGTCTCTGTCACTAAAAAATATAGTAATGGGTGGTAACTCATTTTGTTTGTTTTTTAACACTGGTGAATTTGCTGTGTATATGTGTTTCCCTGAGTGTGTGTTTGTGTCTTGCCTAGAAAGACTATCACTCATCACTCACACATTGGTGGTGAATATCCCATAGATGAGGTCTTGTTCAGGCAGATAGAAGGTGCTCTGCAGCTCGTTATAGTAGAAGGGGATCTCTCCTGAGCGCGAGCAGTTCAGCCTGGCCTTCATGAAGGTGGTCCAGGTGTCCTCCAGTAGGAACCGCCCTCCGATGTCATTCTTACAGACCCGGGCCACCCGGGAGTAGACAGTCTTCCCACAGTCGTGTTCCACGGCGTTCTCACGCAGAAAGAAAAAGGTGAAGAGACCCACATCGTACGCTGAGATGAAATGGGGTTCTGAAGAAGAGAAGAGGAGGAGAGGACAGGAAGAGAGGAGTGGAAATGGACAGGAGAGGACAGGAAGAGAGGAGTGGAAATGGACAGGAGAGGACAGGAAGAGAGGAGTGGAAGAGGAGGAGAGGACGGGGGAGGAGAAGAGACCAGGCAGAGAGGGAAGGGAGACAAAGTCAGAGAGAGCATTAGACTCCATGAAGCCACAGCTGATGATTCTCAATGTCATGGTAGTCTATACTGGTAGCCAATACTGATGAATAAACGTGTACAGTCATGTTGATAATAAAGATATTACTCATCCTGTGAGACATACTGTACATTCATTAGTACTAGTCATCCTGTAAAATGTACAATACATTCATTCCTCCCTCTGTAAATACCAGGACAGTTGATCATCTGGATATACATGGTAAAGACATGAGTCTAACGCACTCAACGGGGGGAAAGAAATCAATAGAGACCATGACTTCATCATTCCTTCCACTTTGACTTGGTGGTCAGAAACACCATATGGCAACATGGATGCTCAAACCTTGTCACGGTTGCTATAAACACAGGCACTGTTTAGTCTTGACTCCACAACGGGACACATTAACAGCACACCTGGGTTCAAAACCTTCAGGCAGGCTCAAGCAAAAGCATGTGAAAGATTTGGAGTACTATTTGAAGCCATGTGTGATAACAAGTAGGATCGTCCTCTCCGGTAGAGTTATAACGTAGAATTTACTCATGACTAGAGAGGCAGTGAGCTGGTGAAAACAACAAAATATGGCTGTCAGTTCTGCTTTCTCTCTGGGACCATACATTCTCAGTGATTTCACACACACACACACACACACACACACACACACACACACACACACACACACACACACACACACACACACACACACACACACACACACACACACACACACACACACACACAGAAACACACAGAAACACATGAACTCACTGCGTGGATTCAGAGCAGAGTGGAGAGTGGAGAGTGGAGATACTAACCTGCAAACAGCCATGACGGTAAATGCCCCAGGGGCCAGCACTACCGTTTAAGCGAATGAGATTATAGGAGAATGCAAGCAACTGGCAGGAATGGAAACGACATCAGGAGCAATAACAGGACTCGTAATTCCATTTCAGAACACTGATAAAAACCAACTGCAGGTAGTGACTGGCCACAGCCAATAGGAATGGGTGAAATGGTTGAGACTGACTGGATTACCAACCAGCACAATGTTTGGTAAAATCTCAAATCAAATTTTATTGGCCACATGAACCGAGTGTGGAGTTTGCTTACTTATGAGCCCTTTCTCAACATTGTAGTTAAAAAGTAAGAACATTTACAAATAGATCAAATAAAATAGTAACACAATAAAATAACAATAACAGGTTATATACAATGAGTACTGGTACTGAGTCAGTGTACTGGGGTACAAGGTAGTTGGGGTGATTGATTGAGGTAATATGTGAATGTAGGTTTGGTTAGGTGATTTATTGAGGTAATATGTGAATGTAGGTTTGGTTAGGTGATTGATTGAGGTAATATGTGAATGTAGGTTTGGTTAGGTGATTGATTGAGCTAATATGTACATGTAGGTTTGGTTAGGTGATTGATTGAGGTAATATGTGAATGTAGGTTTTGTGAGGTGATTGATTGAAGTACTATGTGAATGTAGGTTTGGTTAGGTGATTGATTGAAGTACTATGTGTATGTAGGTAGGGGGTGAAAAGTAGTAAGTCTGGGTAGCCGTTTAATTAACTGTTCAGCAATCTTATGGCTTTGGGGTAGAAGCTGTTCAGGAGCATTTTTGTCCCAGACTTGGTGCTCCAGCACCGCTTGCCGTGTGGTAGCAGAGAGAACGGTCTGTGATTTGGGTGGCTGGAGTCTTTGACAATTTACATTCCCTTGTCAGCTGAATATTCATCCACTGTCCCATTATTCTTATCCTATAGTTTTCTATATCAAACTGTTCCATCGTTATCTCTAGTCTAAGCGTAATGGGAGAAGAGACCACGTAAGAAGCCATAGCTTTGCCCGTGAATAATTAAATGTTATGTAATCCATGTAAATACCTGTAATCCATTTCTGAAAAACTATCATGACAAATATACCATCACATCCCTCACCTGCTCTGCATGGAACCTTGTAATGGAGGACAAGGTTTTCCAGGTCAGTTAACAGCCATGTACATGATGGGTTTGTGTGTGTGTGTGTGTATGCGTGTGTACTGTATCACTAGACCTCCTGTCGGGTCCTAGATAATTACCATGGAAAGAGAAGCTATGGAAACAGGCATTAGCGTAGATTAACTGCTGCTTCCCCACGGCTGTCACACACACACACACACACACACACACACACACACACACACACACACACACACACACACACAGAGACACACACAGACACACACACACACACACACACCCTGCCCTGTGGCTGTCAGAGGTGGCATAGGAATGAGCTAATACTCCATGTTTAGGCTGCGTGTCATTTGTGGGAGTCAATCCAACAAATAGCATTTTTCCACTTCCCTGCCGAAAGTAAACAGATTGTTCAATCTCCACACAGACTGATTGAGGCCTGCGGGGGGTGGAACTCACACACAACCACGTGACTGAACATGGGGAGGAGGAGGAGGAGGAGGAGGGAGAGAGAGAGAGAGAGAGATTATTGCTTGCCAGTGTGTGTTGCCTAGGCTCATTACTAGAAATTAGATTTGAATTCTCACTCCGTCTCCGCTGATCCTGCCAGATCCAGCTCCAGACTCTGGAAGGAGAGTCTGTACAGCAAAGTGGGCTTTGCCCCAAGAGGATGTGTGTATTTCAGAAGGGCTGAGGGAATGGAAAGGCAAGGTGGTGCCAACAGTGGGGTGTCTGTCTGTCTGTCTGTCTATCTGCAACCAGCGGTGATTATGCTGATGAGCACAGCTTCGCCGCTCCTCTCCTTCCTTCCTCCCTTGCTTGCTCTCTCACTCGCCCTCTCCTGTGGTAAAGCCCACCTCCCACACACACACACACAGCCCTGCGTGGCATGAAGCATGCAGCGTGCTGTAATTTCACCCTCTCCATGCCACGGGGAATAATTATACCACTCACTGCCTCCTCAGTCTATCTTCTCTCCTCTGCCTGGCCTGTATATTTCTGCCCCCTACCTTTCCTCTCAGCCTTTTTCTTCCTCTGTCTCTCCCTTCTGAACAGAGCATGTGAGTGGAGTTGAGCGGTCTGAAATCCCGCTCATTGCTCATGAGCAGTCGCTCCATGTCCTTTCCAACCACTCACACTAAAAAAGCTCCTCTCTCACAGGGAAAAAAACTGACGCTCCAAATCCGCTCCATTCATTAAAATCACAGTTTAACCAACACCCATCTATTTTGTGACTACCTGAACCTACCATTTGGTTTTGAAGTATTGAAACCAAACCATATGATTTGAACGAAAAGTAATTTAATAAACAACATGAAAAGGTGACTGTAAGATGCGCTCATCATTTCAAATAGGCTTCATGTTATATTAAACGGCATATAAACACTATAAATAGGTCAGGAGTCAAACAGGGAGTCTAAGTGAATTAATTATAAATGATTTAGGCTATATTATTTCAATTATTTCAAGGCTATAGCCTACAAAGAAATACATTGTGAAGCATTTGCTAATCTGGCAGGGACATTAAGCACTCAGAATTAAAAAATGTTGTTGTGTTAAATCATTATAGTTTATATATTGCACATATAGGCTGTGACTTACTTGGAATTAAATACAAATGAAATGAAAAATGCCTTATTAGGATCAGTGCCTTTGAATTCATTTTTGGAAAGACGAGTTTGGCCAGAGTTTCTGGCTTCAGGATCATGTGATGAGGGCAGCAGCGGGGAATACCCTCACCGTGCTGCAGAGCCACTGGAGATACTAATCACCCTTTGGGCCACTCTTGCCAGGCTGGGCAGGGACGCGGAGTTGTTTTTGTTTTCTTTGATAGGTAGGCCTAAAGGTTTATAAGCCAAATAACCCTTTCAAAATGGAAAGAGGTAATATGCCAGGCCTATTGGGCCAAAATCCATGATAACCTTTTGTATAGATAATAAAACAATTTTTTGTTTATAAATACCCACCTTGTTCCTTTCTGTTAGCATGTGCACATAGTAAGTACACCATCATGCTTTTATATTTCACAATGTTTCTATAGTTGTGGCAACACTACTTCACCGCACTCCACTCTTTTTCTTGGTCCTCCTCGTCTCAAGTCACCTGTAAGTTTTACTCGTTTTTTTTCTGAAAATATTTAGCCAACTCCATGACAGTAGCTAAAGCATGGGGCTATAGCAGTATGCAAGTAGACTACAAGTGCATGTCGCTGCAGGAATGCCCTGAGCCCATGAAGTGAGCACTACTTGGAATGTTACTGGAGCAAACTTGTAGCAGGCAAGAAGGCTGATGCTCCAGTCTTTGGGAAACTCGCTCCGTGCTCCAGTCAAACTGAGCATGCTCTGCTCCATGTTCTGCTCCATGCTCTGCTCCTTGCTCTGCTCTTTGCTCCATACTCTGCTCCATACTCTGCTCCATGCTCTGCTCCTTGCTCTGCTCCTTGCTCTGCTCCATGCTCTGCTCCATGCTCAGCTCCTTGCTCTGCTCCATGCTCTGCTCCTTGCTCTGCTCCATGCTCTGCTCCATGCTCTGCTCCATGCTCAGCTCCTTGCTCTGCTCCATGCTCTGCTCCTTGCTCTGCTCCATACTCTGCTCCTTGCTCTGCTTCGTTTAAACTAGAGCTCTACTACCCGACGAGAACCAGACGGGCCACAACACACCGGGTTAGGGCTGGTGTGTTGTTATTTCATCAATAACTAAGCTACAGGCAGGGCTCGGGTATCACTACATTGATCACTAACAATTTGAAGCTGAGCCATTTGCTCATGCTCTGCGGCACAGTACAGTCATTGTCACACCCTGACCATAGAGAGCCTTTTTATTCTCTATTTTGGTTAGGTCGAGGTGTGACTAGGGTGGGTAATCTAGGTTGTGTATTTCTATTTTGGCCTGGTATAGTTACCAATCAGAGGCAGCTGTTTTTTGTTGTCTCTGATTGGGGAGCATATTTAGGCAGCCATTTTCACACTGTGTTTTGTGGAATCTTGTTTTTGTGTTGTTGCCTGTGAGTACTTCATTTACGGCACGGTTTGGTCATTCTTTATTGTTTTTGTAAGTTTCACTTCAGTAAATATGTGGAACCCAGATCACGCTGCCCTTTGGTCCGAGTATGCTTCCAATGATGATCGTGACAGTCATATCTGACTAAGATCCTAACATGGTGTCAGAAGTGCTTCAACCTCGTCAAATATAAGACAGGAGAGATTATTTCACAGAAAATAATCACGTTCCTTGAGTTTTGTCAGAGTTAATAAGAGCTAACTGTTTTGTCAGAGCTAATAGCTAACTGCTCTCTCATGTCTCTTTATTGAGCAGAGCAGTCCAAGTGGAGCCGTCACCATTGACACTCAGACTCAGAGCGAGCTGAGCGAGCTGCACACAGGGAGCTAATGGATTTACTAACAGAGGAAGTTATTTCTGATTTTGGGCTTTTGAAAGATCCTTAATTGTCGCTTAATTTTTTTTGTCATTTTAAATAGATTTTTGTAAATTACTGTAAAGCCCAATTTGGTAATCCCCAAATTTGGCAGAAGCAATCGGGTCTGGGTAGGTTAAGGCCTGAACGTTGTGGGCATTTGCAGGGATTGAGCTTAAAATTCATGCCCGTGCAGGGCTCTAGTGCACACCTCTACCCCCTCAATCTTCCTCTCTCCCCCTTTCTTCTCCCTCCTATTTTCTTCTCCTCTTTTCTCCACCTACTCTATGGAGCCTAGAACTAAATATGGTTGCTGTGTTTGAATTACTGCAGATAATAATCACAGTTTCGGAAAAGGTTTGTCTTTTTTCTGCTGGAGTCAGGATGTATTTGTGAGGTGCATTCAGTAAAAATGCCTGGTGTCAGCAACAGAAAGATTACAGACACCTAGCTGGGACTTTTGGGGCTGATGATGGAGGTTTATCTAACTTAGCTTTTCTATAGTACCAGCCAATACCAGCTCATACTGTCCACAATACCGTACCTAGGTGGATTACACTCAAATCGCATACTTTATTTTGTGGGGGGGTCAAATTACCATGTCTTTTTACTTGGATACTAGGAAATAGTAGAAATGGTGTCCCTGAGAAACATGGCTGATAGCCTGAAACATGGTGGATAACAGACTGCACCAAGCCATTAACAATCAGGAAGCACTGGGCCTCTAACAAAGATCTTAGCTCTTATGCAATCCACTTTAATTGACTTTACCGAATCAACTAATACAAACACATGGTGGGCAGTGTGGGTGGTGTCAACACACACACACACACACACTACAAACGTACACACACACACATTACAAACACACACACACACAGCGAGGTTTGTGGAACCGTCATTTACCGTTGAGCCACTTGGAGTTGTACTGGGCAGTCCGAAGGGGTGGCATGCCTCCTAGGCTCCGGTAGATGACGGGGTCGCGACCCGAAAAGTCTATGACAGTGGCGGCGAACAGCTCACCACTCTCCGTCACCACCGCCGTGGAGTTATGGCGAGGGTCATACGGGCACCGTGCCACTCCGTTCACACGATCCAACACGCTGGACATGTTCCCCACCTGAGCGAGGGGGAGGGAGGGGAAAGAGAGATATAGAGTGTGAGAGCAAGAAAATGATAGTAACAACACACTATCTTCTCACAGACCATATGGCTGTTTGATGTTTACATTCCAGTCATGTAGCTGGAGACGACCTTATCTTAATGCCTCCTTTCACCATTCACTGTCTATCATCCCCCACCCCTATTCCTGCCAGTTATCACTCTATCCCTCTTTTCCCTTCATCTCCCCTTCGTTCCCCCCACTCCTTCATCCCACACTCCTTCATCCCACACATCCCACACACCCACAAATGATGCTCTAAAACAACCCAATATGGGTTATTTGGTAACCCAGCGCTGGTTAGATAGTGGACAGAACAAGTTGGGTTATTTTGACCCAGCCAGTAGGGTCGTTTGGATTACACAAACATGGGTTAATTTAACCATCAGATGGGTATTTTTTACTGTCATGCTAGGTTAACCTAGCAGCTGGGTCTTTTTGAATGTAATCCTTAGGTTACTTTCAGGAGGTGTGGCTTATTAAATAAATGTCATTCCTGTTCATCATGTTAAGTTCACATCAAATCAAATTTTATTGATCACATACACATGGTTAGTGGATGTTAATGCGAGTGTAGCAAAATGCTTGTGCTTCTAGTTCTGACAGTGCAGTAATATCTATAACGACTACCTTATAAACACAATGAATAACGACTACCTTATACACACAATGAAAGGGGATAGAATGGTGGAGGTGATATGATCCTTGGCTAGTCTCGCAAAGCACTTCACCTTAGCTTTCCTGGGAACAGGAACACCGGTGGACATCTTGAAGCATGTGGGGACAGCAGACTGGGATAGGGATTGATGGAATATGTCCGTAAACACACCAGCCAGCTGGTCTGTGCATGCTCTGAGGATGCGGCTAGGGATGCTGTCTGGGCCGGCAGCCTTGAAAGGGTTAACACGTTTAAATGTTTTACTCATGTTGGCCACAGGGAAGGAGAGCCTACAGTCTTTGGTAGCAGAACGTGTCGGTGGCACTGTAATGTCCTCAAAGCACGCAAAGAAGTTGTTTAATTTGTCTGGGAGTGAGACGTTGATGTCAGCGACGGGGCTGGTTTTCTTTTTGTAATCCGTGATTGTCTGTAGACCCTGTCTTGTGTTTGAGCCGTTGAATTGCAACTCTACTTTGTCTTTATACTGTTGCTTTGCTTGTTTGATTGCCTTGTAGAGGGAATGAAATATGTATTTGTTTCTAGTCACCTTGCCATGTTTAACTGCAGCGGTGCGTGCTTTCATTTTTGAGCGAATGCTGCTATCAATCCACGGTTTCTGGTTTGGGAAGGTTTTAATAGTCACAGTGGGTACAACATCTCCAATGCACTTCCTAATAAACTCACCGAGTCAGCATATACGTTAATGTATTGTCTGAGGCTACCCGAGAACATATCCCAGTCCACCTGTTCGAAGCCGTCTTGAAGCGTGGAATCCAATTAGTCAGACCAACGTTGGATAGAGCTAAGCATGGGCGCTTCCTGTTTTAGTGTCTGCCTATAGGAGGGAAGCAACAAGATGGAGTAATGGTCAGATTTACCGAAGGGAGGGTGGGGGAGAGCCTTGTATGGATCGCGAAAGTTAGTAGCAGTGGTCCAGTGTAGTGTTCGAGCGGGTAAAACAATCAATGTGCTGGTAGAATTTAGGTATTCTTGTGTTCAAATCCCCAGCTACAATAAATGCAGCCTCAGGATATATGGTTTCCAGTTTACATAGAGTCCAGTGAAGTTCTTCCAAGGCCGTCTGTCACGATCGTCGTATGGAGGAGACCAAAGCGCAGCGTGGTTAGAATACATTATTCTTTATTAATGAAGAACACTAAGAACACTTAAACAAAAAACGAATAAGACGAATGTGACCGCTATATAAACAATGTGCTAACGTGCAACATAACATAGACAACAACCCATAAAATACCCAAAGAAGATGGCTGCCTAAATATGGCTCCCAATCAGAGACAACGATAAACATCTGCCTCTAATTGAGAACCAATCTAGGCAACCATAGACCTACATAAACACCTAGATTTTAACCAACCCCATAAATGTACAAAACCCCTAGACAGTACAAACACCCTAGATGAGAAAAAAAACACACATACCACCCTCGTCACACCCTGACCTAACCAAAATATATAAAGAAAACAAAGAATACTCTAGGTCAGGGCGTGACACCGTCGAGGTATCTGCATGTGGGCGGATACACATTTGAAGTCGGAAGTT
The DNA here is from genome assembly GCF_057628025.1 of Oncorhynchus mykiss. Taxonomy (NCBI): domain Eukaryota; kingdom Metazoa; phylum Chordata; class Actinopteri; order Salmoniformes; family Salmonidae; genus Oncorhynchus; species Oncorhynchus mykiss. The sequence continues at coordinate 41,896,941 of NC_143043.1, forward strand.
TACATACACTTAGGTTGGAGTCATTAAAGCTCATTATCAACCACTCCACAAATTTATTGTTAACAAACTATAGTTTTGGCAAGTCGGTTAGGACATATACTTTGTGCATGACAAGTCATGTTTCCAACAATTGTTTACAGACAGATTACATCACTTACAATTCACTGTACCAAAATTCCAGTGGGTCAGAAGTTTACATACACTAAGTTGACTGTGCCTTTAAACAGCTTGGAAAATTCCAGAAAATGATTTCATTGCTTTAGAAGCTTCTGATAGACTAATTGAAATAATTTGAGTCAATTGGAGGTGTACCTGTGGATGTATTTCAAGGCCTACCTTCAAACTCAGTGCCTCTTTGCTTGACATCATTAAAAAAATCAAAAGAAATCAGCCAAGAAAAATTGTAGACCTCCACAAGTCTGGTTCATCCTTGGGAGCAATTTCCAAATGCCTGAAGGTACCACGTTCATCTGTACAGACAGTAGTAAACACCATAGGACCATGCAGCCGTCATACAACTCAGGAAGGAGACACGTTCTGTCTCCTAGAGATGAACTTACTTTGGTGCGAAAAGTGCAAATCAATCCCAGAACAACAGCAAAGGATCTTGTGAAGATGCTGGAGGAAACAGGTACAAAAGTATCTATATCCACAGTAAAACGAGTCCTATGTCGACATAACCTAAAAGGACGCTCAGCAAGGAAGAAGCCACTGCTCAAAGACCGCCATAAAAAAAGACAGACTACGGTTTGCAACTGCACACGGGGACGAAGATTGTACTTTTTGGAGAAATGTCCTCTGGTCTGATGAAACAAAAATAGAACTGTTTGGCCATAATGACCATTGCTATGTTTGGAGAGAAAAGGGGGAGGCTTGCAAGCCGGAGAACACCATCCCAACCGTGAAGCACAGGGGTGGCAGCAGGAGAGACTGGTGCACTTCACAAAATAGATGGCATCATGAGGTAGGAAAATTGTGTGGATATTTTGAAGCAACATCTCAAGACATCAGTCAGGAAGTTCAAGCTTGGTCGCAAATGGGTCTTCCAAATGGACGATGACCCCAAGCATACTTCCAAAGTTGTGACAAAATGGCTTAAGGACAACAAAGTCAAGGTATTGAAATGACCATCACAAAATCCTGACCTCAATCCTATAGACAATTTGTGGGCAGAACTGAAAAAGCGTGTGCGAGCCAGGAGGCCTACAAACCTGACTCATTTACACCAGCTCTGTCAGGAGGAATGGGCCAAAATTCACCCGACTTATTGTGGGAAGCTTGTGGAAGGCTACCCGAAACGCTTGACCAAAGATAAACAATTTAAAGGCAATGCTACCAAATACTAATTGAGTGTATGTAAACTTCTGACCCACTGGGAATGTGATGAAAGAAATAAAAGCTGAAATAAATAATTCTCTCTACTATTATTCTGACATTTCACATTCTTAAAATAAAGTGGTGATCCTAACTGACCTAAGACAGGGAAGTTTCACTCGGGTTAAATGTCAGCAATTGTGAAAAACTGAGTTTAAATGTATTTGGCTAAAGTGTATGTAAACTTCCGACTGTACACGGCTGAGACTATAATCAAAGAGAATTCTCTTGGGAGATAATGTCCACCTTGTTGTCTAGACCTTGTTGACTGGACATTGGCGAGTAATATGCTTGAAAGCGGTGAACGGTGTGCTCTCCTTCTACGTCTGACCAGGAGGCCCCTCCGTCTGCCTCTCCTGTGGCGACCTCATTGTTTTGGGTCGGCCTCGAGGATAAGATCCCATGTCCAGGGTGGAGGTCCAAACAAAGGATCCTCTTCGGGAAAGACGTATTCCTGGTCGTAATGTTGGTAAGTTGATGTCGCTCTTATATCCAATAGTTATTCCCGGCTGTATGTAATAACGCTTAAGATTTTCTGGGCTAACAATGTAAGAAATAAAACATAAAAAAACAAATTACTGAATAGTTTCCTAAGAACGTGAAGCGAGGCGACAACGTGCTGCTCCTTCCCTGAATTTTCATAAATGTTTGTATTTTATATTTCTTATTCGTCAGAATTTTAAAATCACAAACAGAAAAGTATTTAGAGCCTTTTTACCTATTTTTTGAACATATTTTCCCAACTTAACCCACCAAGACAATGTGCTGTAGGACGTTGGTACCCAGCCAGGTGCTAATGTATCTCTCTCTCCTCACTGAATGAATGACAAATGGATGATTGGGTGATAATTGTGCATGCTACTTCACAATGTAATTTAAATTAGGCCTGAATGATAAGGAGGGTGAAGAGGTTGATTTCATTTAGAAAGACAATAGTGTAATGATGAGTTTGTGTTATTCCTATTTATTAGCGTTGGAACTCATGTTTATACCAAATAATTTGAACGCATGACTTGAGGGTTGATATCATTCTTTTTTAAGTTTTACTTTGTAAAAATATGCTGTTATTGGACTGTTTTATTTACTATAACTCTATTACTAATCAAATGCATTGTAAAGGAAATGAAAACATGCTACGTTATGGGTAGGCCTTTAGAATATTGAAAAACATATCATTGACTCTATCCAAGTTGATGAGCGAAGGGAAGCAAACGATGCCAGCACACTGAATGAATGATAAATGGATGAATGGGCAATAATTGTGCAACTTACTTCACAATTTAATTTAAATTATACCTAACTGAATGATAAGGAGGATGAAAAGGTTGATTTCATTTAGAACAACAATAGTGTAATGATGAGTTTGTTATGCCTATATTTATCAGCGTTGGCCCTAGGGTTAATCATTTCACTGCTCGCCTTGTGGGTTGATTTGTGAGGGACTTGAACTAGTGGTTTTTCGTTATTACTTATAGCTTAGGGCAGAGGTACTCAACTCTGGAGGTCTGGAGCCTGCTGGTTTCCTGTTCTACCTGATAATTAACTGCACACAACTGGTGTCCCAGGTCTAAATCAGTCCCTGCTTAGAGGGGAACAATGACAAAATGCAGTGGAACTGGTTTCAAGGTCCAGAGTTGAGTTTGAGGGGCCTAGAGTAACATAAACAAATGAAAATGCTATTATATTATTTGAAAATATAGTTGTTTAGTATTCTAATGTTACCTAAGACCTTAATAAACACAACCAAATTATTATTCTTCTTATAGCATATGTGAAATGTATTTATTAGACTGTTAGAATGTTGTTTGCGTCACTGGCTGGAAGTGTTGAAAATAGCCTATAGGCCTACGTTTTCACTAGGACTTTGTAGAAGTATACAAAACATACCCTTTAGTCTATCTAACCAAATAACTATTGTTGTATTTTTACATGGATATATTTCACTAATATTTCTTCATGATACCAATTGTTTATACACAATTTATCAAGCGTTAATGAGGCGCTAATGTTTGGGCACCTTGCGGGTTGATATGCATGTGATGCTAAAGGGGAAGTCCAGCAACATTCTCCAAGTTCTCTAGCAGGTACTTACTTGTAGGCTGAAAGGCCAGGCATTTCTAGTTTTAATACTTAATAACAATACAACAGAACAGATTAACATAAATTACATTTACTCTCATGGGTGACTAAAAAGAACAATCTGAAGTCCACTCCCCTTTTCGAAACTACGCCTCCGGTCTTTGGGTCATATCTCAATAACCCAGCACCAATAACCCAACACCCAGCATCAATAACCCAACACCCAGCACCAATAACCCAACACCCAGCATCAATAACCCAACACCCAGCACCAATAACCCAACACCCAGCACCGATAACCCAACACCCAGCATCAATAACCCAACACCCAGCACCAATAACCCAACACCCAGCACCAATAACCCAACACCCAGCACCAATAACCCAACACCCAGCACCAATAACCCAACACCCAGCATCAATAACCCAACACCCAGCATCAATAACCCAACACCCAGCACCAATAACCCAACACCCAGCATCAATAACCTAACACCCAACACCAATAACCCAACACCCAGCACCAATAACCCAACACCCAGCATCAATAACCCAACACCCAGCACCAATAACCCAACATCCAGCATCAATAACCTAAAACCCAGCACCAATAACCCAACACCCAGCACCAATAACCCAACACCCAGCACCAATAACCCAACACCCAGCATCAATAACGCAACACCCAGCACCAATAACCCAACACCCAGCACCAATAACCCAACACCAAGCACCAATAACCCAACACCCAGCACCAATAACCCAACACACAGCACCAATAACCCAACACCCAGCATCAATAAACTAACACCCAGCACCAATAACCCAACACCCAGCACCAATAACTCAACACCCAGTATCAATAACCCAACATCCAGCACCAATAACCCAACACCCAGCACCAATAACCCAACACCCAACACCAATAACCCAACACCCAGCACCAATAACCCAACACCAATAACCCAACACCCAGCACCAATAACCCAAAACCCAGCACCAATAACCCAACACCCAGCACCAATAACCCAAAACCCAGCATCAATAACCCAACACCCAACACCAATAACCCAACACCCAGCATCAATAACCCAACACCCAGCACCAATAACCCAACACCCAGCATCAATAACCCAACACCCAGCACCAATAACCCAACACCCAGCACCAATAACCCAACACCCAGCATCAATAACCCAACACCCAGCACCAATAACCCAACACCCAGCACCAATAACCCAACACCCAGCATCAATAACCCAACAACCAGCACCAATAACCCAACACCCAGCATCAATAACCCAACACCCAGCATCAATAACCCAACACCCAACACCAATAACCCAACACACAGCACCAATAACCCAACACCCAGCACCAATAACCCAACACCCAGCACCAATAACCCAACACCCAGCACCAATAACCCAACACCCAGCATCAATAACCCAACACCCAGCATCAATAACCCAACACCCAGCATCAATAACCCAACACCCAGCATCAATAACCTAACACCCAACACCAATAACCCAACACCCAGCACCAATAACCCAACACCCAGCATCAATAACCCAACACCCAGCACCAATAACCCAACATCCAGCATCAATAACCTAAAACCCAGCACCAATAACCCAACACCCAGCACCAATAACCCAACACCCAGCACCAATAACCCAACACCCAGCACCAATAACGCAACACCCAGCACCAATAACCCAACACCCAGCACCAACAACCCAACACCCAGCACCAATAACCCAACACACAGCACCAATAACCCAACACCCAGCATCAATAACCTAACACCCAGCACAAATAACCCAACACCCAGCACCAATAACTCAACACCCAGTATCAATAACCCAACATCCAGCACCAATAACCCAACACCCAGCACCAATAACCCAACACCCAACACCAATAACCCAACAACCAGCACCAATAACCCAACACCAATAACCCAACACCCAGCACCAATAACCCAAAACCCAGCACCAATAACCCAACACCCAGCACCAATAACCCAAAACCCAGCATCAATAACCCAACACCCAACACCAATAACCCAACACCCAGCATCAATAACCCAACACCCAGCACCAATAACCCAACACCCAGCATCAATAACCCAACACCCAGCACCAATAACCCAACACCCAGCACCAATAACCCAACACCCAGCATCAATAACCCAACACCCAGCACCAATAACCCAACACCCAGCACCAATAACCCAACACCCAGCATCAATAACCCAACAACCAGCACCAATAACCCAACACCCAGCATCAATAACCCAACACCCAGCATCAATAACCCAACACCCAACACCAATAACCCAACACACAGCACCAATAACCCAACACCCAGCACCAATAACCCAACACCCAGCACCAATAACCCAACACCCAGCATCAATAACCTAACACCCAGCACCAATAACCCAACACCCAGCATCAATAACCCAACACCCAGCATCAATAACCCAACACCCAGCACCAATAACCCAACACCCAGCACCAATAACCCAACACCAAGCCTCAATAACCCAACACCCAGCACAAATAACCCAACACCCAGCATCAATAACCCAACACCCAGCACCAATAACCCAACACCCAACACCAATAACCCAACACCAAGCACCAATATCCCAACACCCAGCACCAATAACCCAACACCCAGCACCAATATCCCAACACCCAGCATCAATAACCCAACACCCAGCATCAATAACCCAACACCCAGCACCAATAACCCAACACCCAGCATCAATAACCCAACACCCAGCATCAATAACCCAACGCCCAGCACCAATAACCCAACACCCAGCACCAATAACCCAACACCCAGCATCAATAACCTAACACCCAGCACCAATAACCCAACACCCAACACCAATAACCCAACACCCAGCACCAATACCCAACACCCAGCATCAATAACCCAACAACCAGCACCAATAACCCAACACCCAACACCAATAACCCAACACCCAGCATCAATAACCCAACACCCAACACCAATAACCCAACACCCAGCATCAATAACCCAACACCCAGCACCAATAACCCAACACCGAGCACCAATAACCCAACACCCAGCACCAATAACCCAACACCCAGCATCAAAAACCCAACACCCAGCATCAATAACCCAACACCCAGCACCAATATCCCAACACCCAGCCTCAATAACCCAACACCCAGCACAAATAACCCAACACCCAGCACCAATAACCCAACACCCAGCACCAATAACCCAACACCCAACACCAATAACCCAACACCCAGCACCAATATCCCAACACCCAGCACCAATAACCCAACACCCAGCACCAATATCCCAACACCCAGCATCAATAACCCAACACCCAGCATCAATAACCCAATGCTCAGCACCAATAACCCAACACCCAGCACCAATAACCCAACACCCAGCACCAATAACCTAACACCCAGCACCAATAACCCAACACCCAACACCAATAACCCAACACCCAGCACCAATAGCCCAACACCCAGCATCAATAACCCAACAACCAGCACCAATAACCCAACACCCAGCACAAATAACCCAACACCCAGCATCAATAACCCAACACCCAACACCAATAACCCAACACCCAGCACCAATAACCCAACACCCAGCACCAATAACCCAACACCCAGCACCAATAACCCAACACCCAGCACCAATAACCCAACACCCAGCATCAAAAACCCAACACCCAGTATCAATAACCCAACACCCAGCACCAATATCCCAACACCCAGCACCAATAACCCAACACCCAGCCTCAATAACCCAACACCCAGCACCAATAACCCAACACCCAGCACCAATAACCCAACACCCAGCACCAATAACCCAACACCCAACACCAATAACCCAACACCAATATCCCAACACCCAGCACCAATAACCCAACACCCAGCACCAATATCCCAACACCCAGCATCAATAACCCAACACCCAGCACCAATAACCCACCACCCAACACCAATAACCCAACACCCAACACCAATAAACCAACACCCAGCACCAATAACTAAACAGTTAAAAAAAAATGTTTTATATTTTTTATTACAGTGCACCACCCTCCTTTACTCTCTCATCATGTCCTCCCCATCACCCCCCTACCTACACCCCTGTAGGTTATTACTCCATCCATCCTCCCTGCATCCCCCATTCCCTCTTACCTCCCGGGTGATACAGAGGGGCTGGAAGGCGTTGGTTCCACAGGTGATGACCTCAGTCTTATTGACCAGTAGCACACGGAGGTAGTTCTGACACTCTACCTACAGGGAGTAGTAGAGAGCAGACAGGTTGTTAGAGGTTAGAAACCTGCGTACCTTTGTTTGTATTCACCAAACACAAGAAAACGGACCGAAGCGGGGAGGGACTACATTAACTTGATAAGAATCTGGGACCAAATGGCTCCTTGACAGCTTCTACCCCCAAGCCATAAAGACTGCTGAATAGTTCATCAAATGTCTACCCTTATTGTATTCTTATCTATTATAATTTTTTTGCACTGACTCTCTTGCACTGACACTCCAACACACACACACACACACAAAACACACACATACATATTGACGCCACACAAACACACACAAAACACACACACACACACACACACACAATCCTTCACAGTCTTCACATATGCTGCTGCTACTCTCTGTTTATTATCTATGCATAGTCACTTCACCCCTACCTACAGTCCATATTAACTCAATTACCTTGACTAACCTGAACTCCTGCACACTGACTCGGTACCGGTACCCCTTGTATATAGCCTTGTTATTGTTACTGTTATTTTTATTGTCTTACTTTTTCCTTTAGTTTAGCAAATTTGTCTTACTTTTTAAAAACTCTGCATTGTTGGTTAAGGGCTCGTAAGTAAGCATTTCACCTGTTGTATTAGGCGCATGGTTTGCAACAGAGTGCACTAATGAATACGACCCAGCAATACTCACTCACGGCTCACTTTAATGATATGACTGGAATGTTTTTTTAATCTTTCATCTGTAAAATTAAATGTAACACATTTATACCTAATCTAATCTCGTTTTTATAAAGCACTGTCTGACGTTTGAGGGAATGAAACTTCTTTGTTGTCCTTAAATATTCTGTCTTGGCAAATAAATAAAATTGCTGTGTTTCAAACTTGAGGTCAGACGACGTTCTCCAGAGAGAATGGATTTTTTACTTTCCCTTCTCCTTTTGAGATAAAAATAGAATGGCAATCAATTCTCACAAAGAAAAGCGAAATAACAAAATGATCACATGGTTTGTTATCAGCCGTTGGAAGTACAGAAGAACGACTCTGCTTTGAGTGTCTTACTAAAAAGTCTGTGTTATTTTTCACTTCCCAGCCAGAAAACATACTTCGATTGAAGGGGCCCAAAAATCATAAAATCACTATAAGCCACTCCCACAAGGCCCCATAGAGCCCCTTGACCAGCCAGTCAACAGACTGCTTTTAAAGGAAATGGTCCTATTCAGGGAAGGTCGTGTGTGTGTGTGTGTGTGTGTGTGTGTGTGTGTGTGTGTGTGTGTGTGTGTGTGTGTGTGTGTGTGTGTGTGTGTGTGTGTGTGTGTGTGTGTGTGTGTGTGTGTGTGTGTGGTGTAGGTGTAGGTATATATTTGTGTGGTGTGTGTATATATTTGTGTGTGTGTATATGAATGTATTTGTGTGGTGTGTGTGTGAATGTGTATATTTGTTTGTGTGTGTGTGTATATTTGTGTGTGTGTGTGTGTGTGTGTGTGTGTGTGTGTGTGTGGAGCCCTCCCGGGAAGTCTCAAAGTCGTTGTTTACCTCGGTCTTCCCTTTGCTCTGACAAGACCTCCTGGTGTCATCATCTGGAATCCATTCCGTTGCCTAGGAAACCAAAATAAACACATGTAAAAAGAGTGATTGGATGCAGCATTCACCTTTTGCAAAGGGGGCTGCCTGAGTACTGCTTTGAAAGAAACTCAGCATGGCTGCTGCCTGAGTACTGCTTTAAAAGAGACTCAGCATGACTGCTGCCTGAGTACTGCATTGAAAGAGACTCACCGTAGCTGCTGCCTGAGTACTGCGTTGAAAGAGACTCACCGTGGCTGCTGCCTGACTACTGCATTGAAAGAGACTCAGCATGGCTACTGCCTGACTACTGCGTTGAAAGAGACTCACCGTGGCTGCCTGACTACTGCGTTGAAAGAGACTCACCGTGGCTGCTGCCTGACTACTGCGTTGAAAGAGACTCACCGTGGCTGCCTGACTACTGCGTTGAAAGAGACTCACCGTAGCTGCTGCCTGACTACTGCGTTGAAAGAGACTCACCGTGGCTGCCTGACTACTGCGTTGAAAGAGACTCAGCATGGCTGCTGCCTGACTACTGCGTTGAAAGAGACTCACAGTGGCTGCCTGACTACTGCGTTGAAAGAGACTCACCGTGGCTGCCTGACTACTGCGTTGAAAGAGACTCACCGTAGCTGCTGCCTGACTACTGCGTTGAAAGAGACTCAGCATGGCTGCTGCCTGACTACTGTGTTGAAAGAGACTCACCGTGGCTGCCTGACTACTGCATTGAAAGAGACTCAGCATGGCTACTGCCTGACTACTGCGTTGAAATAGACTCACAGTGGCTGCTGCCTGACTACTGCGTTGAAATAGACTCACAGTGGCTGCTGCCTGACTACTGCGTTGAAAGAGACTCAGCATGGCTGCTGCCTGACTACTGTGTTGAAAGAGACTCACCGTGGCTGCTGCCTGACTACTGCGTTGAAAGAGACTCACCGTGGCTGCCTGACTACTGCGTTGAAAGACTCACAGTGGCTGCTGCCTGACTACTGTGTTGAAAGAGACTCACCGTGGCTGCTGCCTGACTACTGCGTTGAAAGAGACTCAGCATGGCTGCTGCCTGACTACTGTGTTGAAAGAGACTCACCGTGGCTGCTGCCTGACTACTGCGTTGAAAGAGATTTACCGTGGCTGCTGCCTGACTACTGTGTTGAAAGAGACTCACCGTGGCTGCCTGACTACTGCGTTGAAAGACTCACAGTGGCTGCTGCCTGACTACTGTGTTGAAAGAGACTCACCATGGCTGCTGCCTGACTACTGCGTTGAAAGAGACTCACCGTGGCTGCCTGACTACTGCGTTGAAAGATTCACAGTGGCTGCCTGACTACTGCGTTGAAAGACTCACAGTGGTTGCCTGACTACTGCGTTGAAAGACTCACAGTGGCTGCCTGACTACTGCGTTGAAAGACTCACAGTGGCTGCCTGACTACTGCGTTGAAAGACTCACAGTGGCTGCCTGACTACTGCGTTGAAAGACTCACAGTGGCTGCCTGACTACTTCCTTAGAAAGAGAAAGTGGCTGCCTGCAAATGACGCAACTGTTGACGGTAATATTAACAACACAACACAGTCGCCATGAAAAGACACAAACCTTATTGTTGTTTGTTAATTGCGTCAACATGGAGCTGAGTGGGCCAGCCAGTGGATTACAAGGTGAGGTAACCAGACAGGACCATGGCTGTAGCCCAGAAGTCTTTAGCATCTTCTTCTCTCATTAAAGCTAAAGCAGTGTGTTTCAGAGTCCAATCCTCCATCACACACACACACACCGTCCTTCAATCTTCTACCACACACACACACACACACACACACACACACACACACACACACACACACACCGTCCTCCAATCTTCTACCACACCAATGCCGGTTGTTTCTCCACGGCCCAATTACATTCCTTTAGAACCGTATGCCTTGGTTTTAATTAAGAATGCCCTAGCTCAGTGCACACACACACGCACAAACACACACACACCGCTAACAGAGCAGAATTGGCCTTTTGTATAGAAGCCTGAGAGATGGTACTCTCTCTCATCGGTATCACTTTGTGTTTAGGTCTCCCAGTTTCACTAAAAATAGCCGTGGTGCTGCTGGCCTGACCCACTAGTGCTGGAACAGAGAGAGAGAAAAGCTAAAGTTGGCACGGACTCGTGCCAGAGTATACCCCCTATGTGATACTCCCCTCTCCTCCTCCCCCTATCATTCTCCTCTCCACCTCTCCTCTAATCTATTTCAGCGAATGGGGTGCCTCTTTGCACACACTTGAGCAAAAGTCTAGCCATTCCGGTTCTCTCTCTCATAGTATTGACTTTGAGATTGAGCATCCATAACACACAACACAACCACAACAACCACCATTTTGCCTTGTTCTTCACACAGTGGAACATTGCCATGCACAACAAGGCAAGAGACTACTACAGAGACCGCATCGTGACATGAAAACAGAAAAGCCCATGTCTGGATTCTGGAAACACATTAAAGTGTCCAGATGCGGCAGAAGGAAACGGAAAGAGTGTAAGAAGGAAATTGATTAGTTCAATAAATCTATGTTTAGCTCATTGAGAGAGAGGATCTGAGTCCTAAATGGCACACCATTCCTTACATAGTGCACTACATATGACAAAAGTAGTATACTATATAGGGAATAGGGTGCCATTTGGTCTGCTCGACCCTGATGAGTCTGGGTGTTATCTCGGTCTGAGAGACTCTTTTCAATTAACCTTCCCCATACTGCCATTAATAGAGAGAGAGAACGGAGAGAGAGATAGAACAGAGAGGGGAGAGAGAAAGAGAGCGAGTGAGATAGAGAGAGAGGGGGGGGAGAGAAAGAGCGAGTGGGATAGGAGAGATAGAGAGATAGGGAAAGAGAGAGAGGGGGGAGAAAGAGAGAGTGGGAAAGGAGAGAGAGAGGGGGGAGAGAGAGAGAGAGAGAGAGAGAGAGAGAGAGAGAGTAATGTAGGCCAGCCAGCCATACAGGCCCACTGTGATTCAATTAGACAACTAGGACAGTTTAAACTCAGGACAGATAAGGTGTAGGCCATCATTGTAAGTAAGAATTTGTTCTTAACTGACTTGCCTAGTTAAATAAAGGTTAAATAACATTTTTTAAATAAGAGCCAGGGCCTCAAATGAATTATTATTTGCGTAACCTTTTATTACCCTCATATCAAGGCATTACTATAACAACATGACAGTCAACAAGCTCTTCAAATACCATCACCCATACCCTCTCTGGGTGGTCTGTCAAACACTCCACACGTCACACTGACCATAGAACTGTTTTTCAAATGAACTGTTACTACATGTCCTCAATAGACCAGCTCTAGGAGCGGAGTAGTGATGACGTGATTCAAAACAAATGCACACACACCCCTCCTTTCATACACCTCTCCATCCATTGCTGTGTGTGTGTGTGTGTGTGTGTGTGTGTGTGTGTGTGTGTGTGTGTGTATGTGTGTGGATGGATGCCTATGCAGTGAGTCGTCGTTTAGGTCATTACCATCTTTTCTCAGCGATAAATGCTGTCAGCTTAACCCCTGAACCCTCGTCGCTCCGTCAAGTCCCTCTCTTCACCCGTACTGGAACAAAGTGAGCTCACTAAGTCCTACCCCAAATACCACAGGGCCCATGCACACCCAATAGCACCACAGATATATCCCCTAGCCCCGGCTGTGACAGGCCTATAAACAGGCCCTCTGAGTGTGGTGACGGCTGTACAATGCCTGCCTGCCCGGGCTGGAGCTGGGCTGGAGCTGGGCTGGAGCAGGGCTGGATGGAGCTGTCTGTCTGTCTGTAAACAGGCCCATAGGGCCGCATGGCAGTAGAGAGATGAGAGAACAATGTAGGGATGAGGCTAGAGGCTTGAGACCCTATTTCAGACTAAAAGGGTTCTTCTAGAAATAGTGATATATGATAGTGATGAGGTGGATGACATGTTAATATCACAATACTTACTATTCTATTCATGTTCAATACTAAGTATTCTAGTTTGCCTTATCCTTTCATATGAGTTTGCCATTACATTTGATGATGATGATTTTTTGTTCAATTGAGCTACTGACATTTAGAAATAAGTCTCAAACAGAAGATAAATCACTTTACAAGTTATTCACTCTAAATGTCAGTTTAAATGTCAGTTTGAAGGTAACTAAACCACATTGGTTTGAGGAATACAAAATGGTGGATATTGAAAAACAAACTAAAGATAATACATTTTTTCCCCTGCTGCTTTTCCAAAACAGTAAATTATTCGAGTCCTGGACTTGTTGATAAGTTGTGCAACCACTCTTATGCATCTCTGATTTCATTCTCCTCTATAAGAAGGGCCAACCAACAACATATATTTTCCCTCAAACTCAGGTGACACCTCATTTCTTCCAACGTTGTCACTTTGCCACTTTTGGAGGCAATAAGTATTCTGCCCCCGGCAACCCTTTACAGGAAAAAAATATCAGTACTTTTTAATGGGCAAATAAAATCGCTGAAAATACAATTAGTGAGAGGATGGAGGATTCATCACTTTCACAGAAGATAAATTATGTTTTGGAGGGAAATGTATTACATTTTTACAGAGAAAGTAGGAAATGTTAATGAAACAAACCGCTAACAGTGAGCCAGACAGTTGGAGTGATGGGAAATGGCTCTTGCTTAAACATGGATGGCACTCTGTAGATAAGACTAGGTTGCTCTGTGACATATGACCACAAGCATGTTGACTATTCATTATGTTTTGTGAATCATTTACATCAGTCATTTAGAAGACTTATCCAGAGCGATTTACAGGAGCAATTAGGGTTTAGTACCTTGGTCAAGAACACATAGACAGATTTTTCCCCTAGTTGTCTCGGGGATTCTAACCAGTGACTTTTCGGTTACTGGCTCAACGCTCTTAACCGCTAAGCTACCTGCCGAACAAAATGTGTCTGGAGAGAAGACACAGAGGTATTTCAGAGTGTTTGCTTCAGTGGGCTACAGCAAGTACGGTATGTAAAAAGATTGCTGTGACAGCTTGAGACTGCATTCAGTGGACTTGGACGCACACAGCGAAAATCAAGTCTGAAATTTAAAAGTGAAAATAACAATCTTCAGAAGCCTTTATCAACCTGAAATATGCTACAAGGCCCTCTCCTCTTCTCCTGCATTGCAGAAGAGTTATTCTGCAACAGAGTAATCAAATTAAGATCCTACATCTGTACAGTATACATACTCAACCATAATGGTATGGACTAAGAATCAATTTACTGGACTCTGAGAATATCCCTCCCTATATCCTTGACTCAACCTCCAAATCTCTGTCAAACCGAGTGAGCGTTATGTGCATGATCTGTGATGAAGGTGTGGAGAGGAGGCAAAGAGATAATTTATCTCTGTACTGTCTGTTATAGCCTGCTAGCTCTACTCTACTCAAAGCCATCACTTCAATGAGCTCACACCCCGCCTTGCTTCGTCCTCTTGAAGTCTCTGACAGAGTACCCTATTCAGGCTTGCACCCCTTCCATCCTCCATTCCCCCCCAACTCCTCTGTTCCCCCATCCCCTACATTACCTCCATCTTTTAACCCCTCCATTCCTTTCCTTCCTCCGTCCCCCTCTCCACTCCCCTCTTCTCCACTTCACTCCCCCTGTCCCCTCTCCACTCCCTTCCACTCCCCCTCCCAGTCCTACTGACGAATGTGACAGGACTCTCAATGGCCCTCTTTCATTGTCCCTGAACACTGATCCCTAGACAAGAGGGAGCAGATACGCCCTCCTCCCCCGTGCACTCTTCCAGTCCTCCTCTGCTGCCCTCCTCCTTCCCCCTGTGCTGTACACTCCATCCCTCTAGGCCCTCTCCCCCTCCTCCCTGAGTGTGAGTCAGTTTGTGTCAGTGTGTGTCAGTGTGTCAAATGAAATCACACTTGTTGATCCCATGCTTCGCAAACAACAATTGTGGACTGACAGTGGAATGCTACCATTCAGCCCTTCCCAACAATGCAGAGAGAAAGAAAATAGATAAATAATAGAAAAGTAAAATACGTCAAATGTGTATTAATAATAACTACACAATGAGTAACGATAACTTGGCTATATACAAGGGGTACCAGCACTGAGTCGATGTGCAGGGGTACAAGGTAATTGAGGCAGACATATACAGTACAGTACCAGTCAAAAGTTTGGACACTCCTACTCATTCAAGGGTTTTTCATTATGAATACAATTTTCTACATTGTAGAATCATAGTGAAGACATTAAAACTATGAAATAACACATGTGGAATCATGTGGTAACCAAAAAAGCGTTAAACAAAATAAAATGTTTTATATTTTAGATTCTTCAAAGTAGCCACCCTTTGCCTTGATGACAGCTTTGCACACTCTTGGCATTCTCTCAACCAGCTTCATGAGGTAGTCACCTGGAATGCATTTCAATTAACAGGTGTGCATTGCTAATTTCTTTCCTTCTTAAGGGAGGACAAGGTAGGGGTGGTATCCAGAAGATATCCCTATTTGGTAAAAGACCAAGTCCATATTATGTCAAGAACAGCTCAAATAAGCGAAGAGAAACAACAGTCCATCAGTACTTTAAGACATGGACAGTCAATACGGAAAATGTCAAGAACTTTGAAAGTTTCTTCAAGTGCAGTCGCAAAAACAATCAAGCTCTATGATGAAACTGGCTCTCATGAGGACTGCCACAGGAAAGGAAGTTACCTCTGCTGCAGATGATAAGTTCATCAGAGTTAACTGCACCTCAGATTGCAGCCCAAATAAATGCTCAAGTAACAGACACATCTCAACATCAACTGTTCAGAGGAGACTGAGTGAATCAGGCCTTCATGGTCGAATTGCTACAAAGAAACCACTACTAAAGGACACCAATAAGAAGAAGAGACTTGCTTGGGCCAAGAAACACAAGCAATGGATCCTAGACTTCCTGACGGGCTACCCCCAGGTGGTAAGGATAGAAAAACAACACATCTGCCACGCTGATCCTCCACACGGGGGCCCCTCAGGGGTGCATGCTCAGTCCCCTCCTTTACTCCCGGTTTACTCATGACTGCATGGCCAGTCACGACTCCAACACCATTATCAATTTTGCCGATGACACAACAGTGGTAGGCCTGATCAGTGACATTGATGAGACAGCCTATAAGGAGGAGGTCAGAGACCTGGCTGTGTGGTGCCAGGACAACAACCTTTCCCTCAACGCAATCAAGACAAAGGAGATGATTGTGGACTACAGGAAAAGGAGGACCGGGCATGCCCCCATTCTCATCGACAGGGCTGTAGTGGAACAGGTTGAGAGCTTCATCAACAAACTAGAATGGTCCAAACACACTAAGACAGTCATGAAAAGGGCACAACAAAGCCTATTCCCCCCTCAAGAGACTGAAAAGATTTGGCATGGGTCCTGAGATCTTCAAACGGCTCTACAGATGCACCATCGAGAGCATCCAGACTGGTTGCATCACTGCCTGGTGTCATGATGTGTCCCTTTTTGGGTATAGCTAGTGCCCCCCCTCTTTCTCTCTCCTAAACCTAGGTTCTGTTATCTCAGGTTGTACATTCCTGGAGGAGACTCTCTCCCCCTGGCCATGCAGAAAGAGACACATAGAGAGAACAAAGGATTTCACATAGCAAACTCCTAAATCCCCCAAAATGGGGATTTGATATAAAATGTTCACTTGTGAGAAGGTGGAAATTGTCCGTGGACACTTAAGGGACAAGTATGACGGGTGTGTTTCATTTGGTGACCTCAGAGAGGACAGAAAACACACATAACTATATCTCTGAATATGTACATTTCTCGATTATTGGGTTTGCATCTAATTCTTGTGTAAAATGAATGAGTAAAGATTAAACTATTTGTGAAATTATGTATTGTGATGTTAAACCTTTAATGAAAGAGAATTGTATTCTCTTTAAAGTTTAACTAAGTCATTGGCCCGCCCCAATGAGCACAGACATGATCTGGTGTCATGGAACAGCCCTTTTCTACTGTTACGAATAAAAAACCCTCCTGAGGAAATCCTCTTCAGACCACAGAAACCTCAGTATAAGCTAAGGTTGTAATGGTTGTTGAATTCCTAAACCATACCACGTGGAGCATTGGCTACACGGCTGGAAATGGTTCAACTCTGAGACTATCGATCCTTACAGAATAAGAGCAAATCTTAGATACTCATTACTAGTCTGCAGCAAGAAATTATGTCAACCTGGGATGCGAAGACCGACAACCACTGAAACATCTATTCTATGAGAAGTATCCATTCTAACCACAAAATACTTTTGATCTTCAGGGAGGCAGAAAGAGAGACAATGATGAACTGACTCTCGAACAGAAGGACTGACGATTCCAACAGAGATCACGATGACGCACTGGGCATAAATATATATTTTGATTGCAATTATTCCCGAATGAGTGAGCGTTCATGTGCAAAGGATTAGCATTTCAAATAATATAATTATCAACTGTGTAGTGACTCCTTTTGTCCTTCCCGCCCTTTTCAGTCCACACCCACTTCCCTTTGTCCACCAAGCCATCATATCGGCTAAGCCCACTAGGGAACCTCCCCTATCATTTCATTGTAACCCTATCTACTGTGTTGTCTGTTTATGCATTTCTGTGATTATTTAGTTAGTTAGTAAATAAATGATTGAGACAATTGATGTATGAATGATTCATAGTAAAGGCTGGGTTCGTGCAGATAACCAACAATTTACGATGTTTGGAATGAGACTAACGTGAGGTAAAGAATAATTCATTAATTGGAATACTAACTTTGTAATCTGAAGATTATCCATGGTGCCCTGACTTTCTAGTTAATTACATTTACATGATTAGTTTAATCACGTAATAATAATTACAGAGAATTGATTTGATAAAATAACAGTCTTCACTTTATTGATGCCAAAGACACGACACTGGTATGGCAACTGCTTGGCCTCCGACCGCAAGGCACTACAGAGGGTAGTGCGTACGGCCCAGTACATCACTGGGACCAAGCTTCCTGCCATCCAGGACCTCTATACCAGGCGGTGTCAGAGGAAGGCCCTAAAAAGTGTCAAAGACTTCAGCCACCCTAGTCATAGACTGTTCTCTCTGCTACCGCAAGGCAAGTGGTACAGGAGCGCCAAGTCTAGGTCCAAAAGGTTTCTTAACAGCTTCTACCCCCAAGCCATAAGACTCATGAACAGGGCTACCCAGACCCCTCTTTTACGCTGCTGCTACTCTCTGTTTATAATCTATGGGTAGTCACTTTAACTCTACCTACATGTACATATTACCCTGACTAACCTGTGCCCTCGCACATTGACTCTGTACCGGTACCCCCTTTATATAGCCTCACTTGCTATTTTACTGCTGCTGTTTCTTATCTGTTGCTTATATTTTCTATTTAAATGTTTACTTATCTATTTTTTATATCACAGTTATTTTTAAAAACATCTGAAAACTTCTTAAAGCATTGTTGTTTAAGGGCTTGTAAGTAAGCGTTTCACTGTAAGGTCTTGTTGAAAAATACAATTTGATTTGATTTGATTAGATTAGATCGGGGTCAATATGTTCTTTAGTCTGATGAGTCGAAATTTGATATTTTTGGTTCCATCCGCCATGTCTTTGTGACACGCAGAGTAGGTGAACGGATGATCTCTGCATGTGTGGTTCCCACCGTGAAGCATGGAGGAGGAGGTTTGATGGTGTGGGGCTGCTTTGCTGGTGACACTGTCTGTGATTTATTTAGAATTCAAGGCACACTTAACCAGCAGGGCTACCACAGCATTCTTCAGCAATACGCCATCCCATCTGGTTTGCACTTAGTGGGACTATCATTTGTTTTTCAACAGCACAATGATCCAACTCACCTCCAGGCTGTGTAAGGGCTAATTGACCAAGAAGGGGAGTAATGGAGTGCTGCATCAGATGACCTGGCTTCCACAATCACCCAACCTCAACACAATTGAGATGGTTTGGGATGAGTTGGACCGCAGAGTGAAGGGAAAACAGCTAACAAGTGCTCAGCATATGTGGGAATTCCTTCAAGACTGTTGGGAAAGCATTCCAGGTGAAGCTGGTTGAGAGAATGCCAAAAGTGTGCAAAGATGTCATCAAGGCAAAGGGTGGCTACTTCAAATAACATTTGTTTGGTTACTACATGATTCCATATGTGTTATTTCATAGTTTTAATGTATTCACTATTATTATACAATGTAGAAAATAGTAAAAATAAAGAAAAACCCTGGAATGAGTAGGTGTGTCCAAACTTTTTACTGGTACTGTACATATACCTAGGAATAAAATGACAGATAGTAAACAGTGGCAGCAGTGTATGTGATGAGTTAAAAAGCTTGTGCAAAAAGGGGTCAATGTAGATAGCCTGGGTAGCTATTTTGCAATCTTAGGGCTTGGGGGGTTTCAGTGTGTGCCAGTGTGTGTCCGTAGGCTAGAGCAGGCAATCTTTGAAGTGCCACAGCTGTTCTGACCAAATGTTTACATGGGAGAGATAGAGAGAGGGAGAGAGGGAGAAAGTGAGAGGGGGGAGAGGGAGAAAGTGAGAGCGAGGTGGGGAGAAGGAGAGAGAGAGGACACACAGGAGAGACACTGAACCATCTGAGAACACCATTGACTACATGCTAGTGAAGGGGGCTACATTCTAGTGAAGGGGGCTATATGCTAGTGAAGGGGGCTACATTCTAGTGAAAGGGGCTACATGCTAGTGAAGGGGGCTACATTCTAGTGAAGGGGGTTACATGTGTGCCACAGCTGTTCAGACCGAATGTTTACACAGGAGAGATAGAGAGAGCGAGAGAGAGAGGGAAAGACAGAGAGAGAGAGAGAGAGGGGAGAGGTAGAAAGAGAGAGAGAGAGAAAAGAGAGCTTAGAGGGAGAAAGCTTCGAGGCATGCAACACTGAGGCATGCATGAGAGCATCAGCTGTTCCAGACGACTGTGTGATCACGCTCTCCGTATCCGACGTGAGTAAGAGCTTTAAACAGGTCAACATTTACAAGGCCGCTGGGCCAGACTGATTACCAGGACGTGTGCTCCGGGCATGTGCTGACCAACTGGCAGGTGTCTTTACTGACATTTTCAACATGTCCCTGATTGAGTCTGTAATACCAACATGCTTCAAGCATACCACCATAGTCCCTGTGCCCAAGAACACTAAAGTAACCTGCCTAAATGACTACAGACCCGTAGCACTCATGTCCGTAGCCATGAAGTGTTTTGAATGGCTAGTAATGGCTCACATTAACACCATTATCCCAGAAACCCTAGACCCACTCCAATTTGCATAGAGCTCAAACAGATCCACAGATGATGCGATCTCTATTGTACTCCACACTGCCACACTGCCACCTTTCCTACCTGGGCAAAAGGAACACCCACGTGAGAATGCTACTCACTACAGCTCAGCGTTTAACACAATTGTGCCCTCAAAGCTCATCACCAAGCTAGGGATCCTGGGACTAAATGCCTCCCTCTGCAACTGGCTTCTGGACTTCCTGACGGGTCGCCCCAGGTGGTGAGGGTAGGTAGCAACACATCTGCCACGCTGATCCTCAACACTGGAGCCCTTCAAGGGGGCCTGCTCAGTCCCCTCCTGTCCTCCCTGTTCACCCACGACTGCATGGCCAGGCGTGACTCCAAAATCATCATTACGTTTGCAGACGACACAACAGTGGTAGTAAGCCTGATCACCGACAACGACGAGACAGCTTATAGGTCAGAGACCTATAAGGTCAGAGACTTGGCCAGCTGGTGCCAGAATAACAACCTATCCCTCAACGTAATCAAGACAAAGGAGATGATTGTGGACCACAGGAAAAGGAGGACCGAGCAGCCCCCATTCTCATCGACGGGGCTGTAGTGGAGCAGGTTGAGAGCTTCAAGTTCCTCCTACAGTCTCCTACAGGCCATTACTCTGTCCCAGTGGAGCCTCCTACAGGCCATTACTCTGTCCCAGTGGAGCCTCCTACAGTCTCCTACAGGCCATTACTCTGTCCCAGTGGAGCCTCCTACAGTCTCCTGTCCCAGTGGAGCCTCCTACCGGCCATTACTCTGTCCTAGTGGAGCCTCCTACAGTCTCCTACAGGCCATTACTCTGTCCCGTTGGAGCCTCCTACAGTCTCCTACAGGCCATCACTCTGTCCCAGTGGAGCCTCCTACAGTCTCCTACAGGCCATTACTCTGTCCCAGTGGATACTCCTACAGTCTCCTACAGGCCATTACTCTGTCCCAGTGGAGCCTCCTACAGGCCATAACTCTGTCCCAGTGGAGCCTCCTACAAGCCATTACTCTGTCCCAGTGGAGCCTCCTACCGGCCATTACTCTGTCCCAGTGGAGTCTCCTACAGGCCATTACTCTGTCCCAGTGGAGCCTCCTACAGTCTCCTACAGACCATTACTCTGTCCCAGTGGAGCCTCCTACAGTCTCCTACAGACCATTACTCTGTCCCAGTGGAGCCTCCTACAGTCTCCTACCGGCCATTACTCTGTCCCAGTGGATTCTCCTACAGTCTCCTACAGGCCATTACTCTGTCCCAGTGGAGCGTCCTACAGTCTCCTACAGGCCATTACTCTGTCCCATTGGAGCCTCCTACAGTCTCCTGCAGGCCATTACTCTGTCCCAGTGGAGCCTCCTACAGGCCATTACTCTGTCCCAGTGGGAGCCTCCTACAGGCAATTACTCTGTCCCAGTGGAGTCTCCTACAGGCCATTACTCTGTCCCAGTGGAGCCTCCTACAGTCTCCTACAGACCATTACTCTGTCCCAGTGGAGCCTCCTACAGTCTCCTACAGACCATTACTCTGTCCCAGTGGAGCCTCCTACAGTCTCCTACAGGCCATTACTCTGTCCCAGTGGAGCCTCCTACAGTCTCCTACAGACCATTACTCTGTCTAAGTGGAGCCTCCTACAGGCCATTACTCTGTCCCAGTGGAGACTCCTACAGTCTCCTACAGGCCATTACTCTGTCCCAGTGGATACTCCTACAGTCTCCTACAGGCCATTACTCTGTCCCAGTGGAGTCTCCTACAGGCCATTACTCTGTCCCAGTGGAGTCTCCTACAGTCTCCTACAGGCCATTACTCTGTCCCAGGGGAGCCTCCTACAGACCATTACTCTGTCCCAGTGGAGTCTCCTACAGTCTCCTACAGACCATTACTCTGTCCCAGTGGAGCCTCCTACAGTCTCCTACAGACCATTACTCTGTCCCAGTGGAGTCTCCTACAGTCTCCTACAGACCATTACTCTGTCCCAGTGGAGCCTCCTACAGTCTCCTACAGACCATTACTCTGTCCCAGTGGAGCCTCCTACAGACTATTACTCTGTCCCAGTGGAGTCTCCTACAGTCTCCTACAGACCATTACTCTGTCCCAGTGGAGCCTCCTACAGTCTCCTACAGGCCATTACTCTGTCCCAGTGGAGTCTCCTACAGGCCATTACTCTGTCCAGGTGGATACTCCTACAGTCTCCTACAGGCCATTACTCTGTCCCAGTGGATACTCCTACAGTCTCCTACAGGCCATTACTCTG
Source organism: Oncorhynchus mykiss (assembly GCF_057628025.1). Taxonomy (NCBI): domain Eukaryota; kingdom Metazoa; phylum Chordata; class Actinopteri; order Salmoniformes; family Salmonidae; genus Oncorhynchus; species Oncorhynchus mykiss. The sequence continues at coordinate 41,919,763 of NC_143043.1, forward strand.
TCCCAGTGGAGTCTCCTACAGTCTCTTACAGACCATTACTCTGTCCCAGTGGAGCCTCCTACAGTCTCCTACAGGCCATTACTCTGTCCCAGTGGAGCCTCCTACAGTCTCCTACAGACCATTACTCTGTCTAAGTGGAGCCTCCTACAGGCCATTACTCTGTCCCAGTGGAGACTCCTACAGTCTCCTACAGGCCATTACTCTGTCCCAGTGGATACTCCTACAGTCTCCTACAGGCCATTACTCTGTCCCAGTGGAGTCTCCTACAGGCCATTACTCTGTCCCAGTGGAGTCTCCTACAGTCTCCTACAGGCCATTACTCTGTCCCAGTGGAGCCTCCTACAGACCATTACTCTGTCCCAGTGGAGTCTCCTACAGTCTCCTACAGACCATTACTCTGTCCCAGTGGAGCCTCCTACAGTCTCCTACAGACCATTACTCTGTCCCAGTGGAGTCTCCTACAGTCTCCTACAGACCATTACTCTGTCCCAGTGGAGCCTCCTACAGTCTCCTACAGACCATTACTCTGTCCCAGTGGAGCCTCCTACAGACTATTACTCTGTCCCAGTGGAGTCTCCTACAGTCTCCTACAGACCATTACTCTGTCCCAGTGGAGCCTCCTACAGTCTCCTACAGGCCATTACTCTGTCCCAGTGGAGTCTCCTACAGGCCATTACTCTGTCCAGGTGGATACTCCTACAGTCTCCTACAGGCCATTACTCTGTCCCAGTGGATACTCCTACAGTCTCCTACAGGCCATTACTCTGTCCCAGTGGAGTCTCCTACAGTCTCTTACAGACCATTACTCTGTCCCAGTGGAGCCTCCTACAGGCCATTACTCTGTCCCAGTGGAGTCTCCTACAGTCTCCTACAGACCATTACTCTGTCCCAGTGGAGCCTCCTACAGTCTCCTACAGGCCATTACTCTGTCCCAGTGGAGCATCCTACAGTCTCCTACAGGCCATTACTCTGTCCCAGTGGAGCCTCCTACAGACCATTACTCTGTCCCAGTGGAGTCTCCTACAGTCTCCTACAGACCATTACTCTGTCCCAGTGGAGCCTCCTACAGTCTCCTACAGGCCATTACTCTGTCCCAGTGGAGTCTCCTACAGGCCATTACTCTGTCCAGGTGGATACTCCTACAGTCTCCTACAGGCCATTACTCTGTCCCAGTGGATACTCCTACAGTCTCCTACAGGCCATTACTCTGTCCCAGTGGAGTCGCCTACAGTCTCCTACAGACCATTACTCTGTCCCAGTGGAGCCTCCTACAGGCCATTACTCTGTCCCAGTGGAGTCTCCTACAGTCTCCTACAGACCATTACTCTGTCCCAGTGGAGCCTCCTACAGTCTCCTACAGGCCATTACTCTGTCCCAGTGGAGCATCCTACAGTCTCCTACAGGCCATTACTCTGTCCCAGTGGAGCCTCCTACAGGCCATTACTCTGTCCCAGTGAAGCCTCCTACAGGCCATTACTCTGTCCCAGTGGAGCCTACTACAGTCTCCTACAGGCCATTACTCTGTCCCAGTGGAGCCTCCTACAGGCCATTACTCTGTCCCAGTGGAGACTCCTACAGTCTCCTACAGACCATTACTCTGTCCCAGTGGAGACTCCTACAGTCTCCTACAGGTCATTACTCTGTCCCAGTGGATACTCCTACAGTCTCCTACAGGTCATTACTCTGTCCCAGTGGATACTCCTACAGTCTCCTACAGGTCATTACTCTGTCCCAGTGGAGCCTACTACAGTCTTCTACCGGCCATTACACTGTCCCAGTGGATATTCCTACAGTCTCCTACAGGTCATTACTCTGTCCCAGTGGAGCCTCCTACAGTCTCCTACAGGCAATTACTCTGTCCCAGTGGATACTCCTACAGTCTCCTACAGGTCATTACTCTGTCTCAGTGGATACTCCAACAGTCTCCTACAGGTCATTACACTGTCTCAGTGGAGCCTCCTACAGTCTCCTACTGGCCATTACTCTGTCCCAGTGGATACACCTACAGTCTCCTACAGGTCATTACTCTGTCTCAGTGGAGCCTCCTACAGTCTCCTACTCTGCATCAGAGGAGAGATGAGGCAGAAACAGGCCAGCCATGGTTTCTCCTCAATTCGTTTTCACCATCATGGATCATCCCTTAGCACACAGACACACACACACACGAAGGCACACACACGTCAGCACCCAGGAACACACAGACTGACCTGACCTGACCTGACACACATTTACAGATTATCCTCCCATTCCTCCCATTCCAAGACCACATTAATAATTCAATCAGTCATAAGTCTGGATGGACGATGTCATCAAAAACTTTGTCATATAGTTAGGACTGAGTATTTACTGTGTTTACGCACATGCAATACTTATACCAACACAATTTAGATGTGTGAATGTAAAATACCCGATACCTAACCTTTCAGATTCTGGGATCAAATCAAATTGTATTTGTCACATTCGCCGAATACAACAGTGAAATGCTTACTTACAAGCCCTTAACCAACAATGCTTTAAGTGTTAAGTAAACAATTGGTAAGTAAAAAACAGAAAATAGAAATAACAATAGTGAGGCTATATACAGCGGGTACCGGTACAGAGTCAATGTGCGGGGGCACCGGTTAGTCGAGGTAATTGTCGGAATATGTACAGTTGAAGTCAGAAGTTTACATAAACTGAGGTTGGAGTCATTAAAACTCATTTTTCAACCACTCCACAAATTTCTTGTTAACAAACTATAGTTTTGGCAAGTCAGTTAGGACATATACTTTGTGCATGACAAGTCATTTTTCCAGCAATTGTTTACAGACAGATTATTTCACTTACAATTCATTGTATCACAATTCCAGTGGGTAAGAAGTTTACATACACTAAGTTGTCTGTGCCTTTAAACAGCTTGGAAAATTCCAGAAAATGATGTCATGGCTTTAGAAGCTTCTGATAGGCTAAATGTACATAATTTGAGTCAATTGGAGAATTACCTGTAGATTTATTTCAAGGCAAAAGGGGAGGCTTGCAAGCTGAAGAACACCATCCCAACCATGAAGCACGGGGGTTGTGGGGTGCTCATGTTGTGGGGGTGCTTTGCTGCAGGAGGGACTGGTGTACTTCACACAATAGATGGCATCACGAGGGAGGAAAATTATGTGGATATATTCAAGCAACATCTCAAGACATCAGTCAGGATGTTCATGCTTGGTCACAAATGGGTCTTCCAAATGGACAATGACCCCAAGCATACTTCCAAAGTTGCGGCAAAATGGCTTAAGGACAACAAAGTGAAGGTATTGGAGTGGCCATCACAAGGCCCTGACCTCAATCCTATAGAAAATTTGTGGGCAGAACTGAAAAAGCGGGTGTGAGCAAGGAGGCCTACAAACCTGACTCAGTTACACCAGCTCTGTCAGGAGAAATGGGCCAAAATTCACTCAACTTATTATAGGAAGCTTGTGGAAGACTACCCAAAACATTTGACCCAAGTTAAACAATTTAAAGGCAATGCTACCAAATACTAATTGAGTGTATGGAAACTTCTAACCGACTGGGAATGTGATGAAAGAAATAAAAGCATTCTCTCTACTATTATTCTGACATTTCATTCTTAAAATAAAGTGGTGATCCAAACTGACCTAAAACAGGGAATTTTTACTTGCATTAAATGCCAGGAATTGTGAAAAACGGTGTTTAAATGTATTTGGCTAAGGTGTATGAAAACTTCCGACTTCAACTGTACATGTAAACTCATCAAAAAAAGAAACGTCAGTTTTTCAGAACCCTGTCTTTCAAGGATCATTCGTAAAAATCCAAATAACTTCACAGATCTTCATTGTAAAGGGTTTAAACACTGTTTCCCCCTGCTTGTTAAATGAACCATAAACAATGAATGAAAATGCACCTGTGGAACGGCCGTTAAGTCACTAACAGCTTACAGACGGTAGGCAATTAAGGTCACAGTTATGAAAACTTAGGCTACTAAAGATGCCTTTCTACTGACTTATCTGCGTAAAGGTGCCTTAGGCATGCTGCACGGAGGCATGAGAACTGCAGATGTGGCCAGGGCAATAAATTGCAACATCCATACTGTGAGACACCTAAGACAGCACTACAGGGAGACAGGACGGACAGCTCATCATCCTTGCAGTGGCAGACCATGTGTAACAACAACTGCACAGTGTCGGTACATCTGAACATCACAGCTGCGGGACAGGTACAGGATGGCAACAACAACTGCCCGAGTTACACCAGGAACGCACAATCCCTCCATCAGTGCTCAGACTGTCCGCAATAGGCTGAGAGAGGCTGGACTGAGGGCTTGTAGGCCTGTTGTAAGGCAGGTCCTCACCAGACAACACCGGCAACAACATCGCCTATGGGCAAAAACCCACCGTTGCTGAACCAGACAGGACTGGAAAAAAGTGCTCTTCACTGACGAGTCGCGGTTTTGTCTCACCAGGGGTGGTGATCGGATTTGCGCCTGTACTCTTGCGCGGGATCGATTTGGAGGTGGAGGGTTCGTCATGGTCTGGGGCGTTGTGTCACATCATCATCGGACTGAGCTTGTTGTCATTGCAGGCAATCTCAGCACTGTGCGTTACAGGGAAGACATCCTCCTCCCTCATGTGGTACCCTTCCTGCAGGCTCATCCTGACATGACCCTCCAGCATCACAATGCCACCAGCCATACTGCTCGTTCTGTGGGTGATTTCCTGCAAGATAGGAATATCAGTGTTCTGCCATGGCCAGCGAAGAGCCCGGATCTCAATCCCATTGAACACGTCTGGGACCTGTTGGTTCGGAGGGTGAGGGCTAGGGACAATCCCCCCAGAAATGTCCAGGAACTTGCAGGTGCCTTGGTGGAAGAGTGGGGTAACATCTCACAGGAAGAACTGGCAAACCTGGTGCAGTCCATGAGGAGGAGATGCACTGCCACACCAGATAGTGACTGTTACTTTTTATTTTGACCCCACCTTTGTTCAGGGACACATTATTCATTTTCTGTTAGTCACATGTCTGTGGAACTTGTTCAGTTTTTGAATCTTGTTATGTTCATACAAATATTTACACATTACATTTGCTGAAAATAAACAAAGTTGACAGTGAGAGGATGTTTATTTTTTGTGCTGAGTTTAGGTATAGTTAAAGTGACCATGCATAGATTATAAACAGAGAGTAGTAGTAGTGTAAAAGAGGGGTCTGGGTAGCCCTTTGATTAGCTGGTCAGGAGTCTTATGGCTTGGGGGTAGAAGCTGTTAAGTAGCATTTTGGACCTTTAGGATCTCTTCAAATTAAATCCAACTGTCATCCAATTTGTAATTGCATCTTCATGCCAAGATGTTACAAATAACCAGATGGCCTTTTTCTCATCTTATCTTTCCTTCAACAAACTACTTCAAGAAGTTTACATAAGTAAATAAATATAAATATTTGTTTTCCTTCTCCTTCTCATCCGTTAAGAGTTTCCCCATAAATCTTTGTTGACCAGGGAGTTTGAACAGAACATTTTCTGAACATTTTCTGAACATAGGGGCCACCTCCCTCTTGACCAGGGAGGTGGCCCCTATTCCCCTGACCTTGGTCTTCACAATCCAACACAATGCATCTTGGGACAGAACAATAGCAGCAGGTCAAACAAGTATTTCCTCCAATGACTGACAACAGCTTTTAGCTTCCTTCTGACTCATTCCATCTGTTTCTGTAAGGCCAGGGCTCTTTTTCAATTAATCTTTCCCCGATTCCTCAATTCCTCTCTCCTCCTCAAAAACATTGGAGAGCAAGGTCTGGGGGGAGGGACCTTGGACCTTCACCTTCAATACAGTTGACGAGACTAGGAGAGGGGATGTGAGGAATCACTGAAAGATTCATTGAGAAAGAGCCCTGATGTTTGGGACAGAGTCATGGGACACACTGCTGGCCACCTGGGGCAAACTGGCCTCGGTCCAGCCAAATGAAAGTCATCATTAGCTTCTCTAAACAGGACCTCTGTCTGAGGACGGATCTGGGTCTCAGTCAGTGCACAAGTTCATCAGCTTCTCAAGATGATGCAATACATTCTCTATAGAAACTTAAACGTATTCTGTGGAAAATACGGCCAAGAAGAGAGAGAAATAGACCTGAAGGGCTTTCTTCCTCACTTCTCCCAAACAAAATAACGGATATTTGCGATAATGATTGTTGAAATTGGGGCATTTGGGTGAGAGAATGGGTCCTGTAGTTTCAAAAGGAAAGAGAAAATCACACAAGAAGCTCCCGGAAATAGCTTCCTTAGGGTGATAAAAACAGAAGAATTCAATTCAACATGAGAGCCAGTGGTTTAGACAAAATGTATTTTGGAGTTTAAAGAGACAAAAATACAAGTTGAACTATACACTTTATTTACCACTCTGCAGATGCTCTCTCTCTCTCTCTCTCTCTCTCTCTCTCTCTCTCTCCCTCTCTCTCTCTCGCTCTCTCTCTCTCTCTCGCCAAACATAGCTGCTGCTCATTCCGTTTGCTTGAAAATGGTTAAAAGAAATGTGAGGCCTGCATCCTACACCTGCACCTGTCGACGACACAAGTTCTGCTTCCATGAGCACATCCAATGCTAGCATCAGTAATTCTACATTTGTTGTTAGCTCACCTAGCATGGACACTGACAGTTGTGAATCTGATGCACCCGAAGAGCTACTGCCCCCTTACCCGGGAAAGCACCGAACAACAGACAGGGACGTTGGGCCATCGAAGAGGCACAAATATGATGAGAACTACATTGCGTGCGTGCAAGCAGTTGCTCCCGATGCCACTTGGGTACACTGCAGAATCCACCGAGAGGCTCTTGCTGCCAAGGGAATGCCTGACAGCTTGAAAAACGTTTTGAAAACTACAGTGAAAATGGTTAACTTTGTTAAAGCAAGGCCCCTGAACTCTCGTGTATTTTCTGTGCTATGCAATGATATGGGCAGCGACCATGTACCGCTTTTACAAGGGGCAATGAGAACCGAGCTTAAAGTTTTCTTTACTGACCATAATTTTCACTTGTCTGACCGCTTGCGTGATGACGAGTATGATGACCCTCCCACTCTGTTTGCCGGTTTCTTTCTCTTTGCTCTTGTTTTCCTTATTAGGATGTCGGCGGGCGGAGCTGGGAGGGTCGTCAGTGACATGGGACATGGGACACACCTGGGCCCGGGTGTGTCCCAGGATGAATAAACCTCTTCCCCATTTATTGAGTAGACTCTCTCCATGCAGACACACTGTTAGGTTGTGGCCGTTTTGTTTGTTTGCTTTGGCACCTTTCACCACCCCCCATTATCACATTTATGCACGCAACCACTCACTTACACTACTGAGTACACCCCCCATTATCACATTTATGCAGGCAACCACTCACTTACACTACTGATTACTTACTACACCCATTATTATCACATTTATGCACGCAACCACTCACTTACACTACTGATTACTGACTACACCCTCCATTATCACATTTATGCACGCAACCACTCACTTACACTACTGATTACTGACTACACCCCCCATTATCACATTTATGCACACAACCACTCACTTACACTACTGATTACTGACTACACCCCCCATTATCACATTTATGCAGGCAACCACTCACTTACACTACTGATTACTGACTACACCCCCCATTATCACATTTATGCAGGCAACCACTCACTTACACTACTGATTACTGACTACACACACCATTGTTAATTGTATTTATGTTACTTCAGTTAATAAATATATTTTGTTATTCCAAATCTCCACGTTGTCTCCCTTTTTGTTACGGACTTCGAGCCGGTTCGTGACACGAGTTTCTCACACAACTGGCCTATCAGGGTGATGTTTTTTCTCGCCTGAATGATCTGAATCTAGGATTACAGGGACTCTCCGTAACTATATCCAATGTGTGGGACAACATTTTGTGTGCAAAAGAACTCAAGTTTAAAGACAATGTCAAATGTGATATAGCGAAGCACCTGAGTGAGTTGGATGCGCAATTACGCAGGTACATTGCCAAAATGGACGACACAAACAAGTGGATTCATGCCCTTCCTCCAGTCCACTTACTGATATCTGAACAAGAGAGCCTCATTGAAATTGCAACAACTGGATCTGTGAAAATTTCATTTAATCAGAAGCCACTGCTAGATTTCTGGATTGGGCTGCGCTCAGAGTATCCCGCTTTGACAAATCGTGCTGTTAAGACAATGATGCCCTTTGCAACCACATACCAAATTTTTGGCCCTCACTAGCATGAAAACTAAATACAGGCACAGACTGTGTGTGGAAAATGATTTAAGACTGAGACTCTCTCCAATACAACCCAGCATTGCAGAGTTATGCGTATCCTTTCAAGCATTGCCTTCTCATTAACCTCTGTGTGGTGAGTTATTCACAATTTTTGATTAATAAATAACGTTTTATACATAAGATGGATAAATAAAGATCAAGATTATTACTATATTATTATTTGTGCCCTGTAAAGAGGCACAAATAAGAGCTCTTTGTCACTTCCCACAAGCCGGGTTGTGCCAAACTCACACCAATTATTATGTTTAATGTATGTATTGTATGTTGAAGGCTTACAATGATGGCAAAAAACAACATTTGAGAGGGTGCTGACCCTGGTACTTGAGGGGGTACGCAGCTGGAGGTTGAATGTTTGAAGGGGTACAGGACTATAACATTTTGGGAACCAGTGGTCTAAGGGATAGAGGGATTGGGTGATGGAGACAGATTGTGTGAGGCTGGTTCTGCTTGCTGTAGAGGTTTGTAACACCCCCAAGACTGCAATGTGACCCTGCAGACCCATGCTGTTTACATTCCAACCCTGCAGAGCTGACTTATCTCTCACAGGGACACTCAGACGGCAAAAACACACCTCCTCACCTCTCCTCTTCCCCCTCTCTCTCTCCTTTCACCTCCTCTCCCTTAATCCCCAAACTCCACTCACAAACCCAGTGCTGGCCCTAGCCACTAAGTGACTTAAGGGCCCACGACCCCAAAAAACAATTACATTTTTTATTTTTAGGAACTCAATCGGGGTCTCAACGTACTGTTGAAAGTAACAGTAGAATACACAAGGTGCAATTTCGGAATTTGTTTGTGCAACAGCAGTTTTTCTCTTGTTTTGTCAGTCGCTGACATTCACTCAATTAGCCCGTATTAGCTTATATTCTTTAGATTTCTAAATTAGTCTAGCCAGCTATCTAAACTTCTATTAATCATGGTCAAATTACCGACCAGACACGTGTCCAGGGGCCCTTTCCAGGAGGCCCCCATTGATTTTGTTAGTCACGCTCACTCAGATATCATTTTAACATGGCAAAAGGTGTAGAATTGCAGGAAATTAGCTAAAAACTATTTATGAACATTTATCTCCACCCTATCGAAAATTGTGTAGAATTGCAGCAAATTTGTTGTAAAACTGCACATTTTTCTCACCGCCCCATGGCAAAATTTGTAGAAATGCATGACATGTGTTATAGAATTGCTAAATCGTCTCCACCCATGGCATTTTTGTTTCTCTTCGTCATCAAGAGGAAATCCAGTAAAATGTTCTACACACAAACCCCTCATCTCCTCCCCATCTCCCATCTCCCTCAAACTCTCCACCCTTCCCCTCCCTAACTCTTCCACTTGCTAACTCTTCCCCTTGCTAACCCTTTCACTCCCTAACCCTTCCCCTCGCTAACTCTTACATTTTCCCCTTGTTAACTCTTCCCCTCCCTAACCCTAACTCTTCCCCTCCCTAACCCTAACCCTTCCCCTCCCTAACTCTTCCCCTCCCTAACTCTTCCCCTACCTAACCCTTCCCCTCCCTTACCCTTCCCATCCCTAACCCTTCCCCTCCCTAACCCCTTCCCTCCCTAACTCTTCCCCTCCCTTACCCTTCCCATCCCTAACCCTAACTCATCCCTTCCCTAACACTACATTTTCCCTCCCTAACCCTTCCCCTCCCTAACGCTAACCCTTCCCCTCCCTAACCCTAACCCTTCCCCTCCGTAACCCTAACCCTTCCCCTCCCTAACTCTTCCCCTCCCTAACTCTTCCCCTCCCTAACCCTTTCACTCCCTAACCCTTCCCCTCGCTAACCCTTAAATTTTCCCCTCCCTAACTCTTCCCCTCCCTAACCCCTTCCCTCCCTAACTCTTCCCCTCCCTTACCCTTCCCATCCCTTCCCTAACACTACATTTTCCCTCCCTAACCCTTCCCCTCCCTACCACTAACCCTTCCCCTCCCTAACCCCTTCCCTCCCTAACCCCTTCCCTCCCTTACCCTTCCCATCCCTAACCCTAACTCATCCCTTCCCTAACACTACATTTTCCCTCCCTAACCCTTCCCCTCCCTAACCCTAACCCTTCCCCTCCCTAACCCTTCCCATCCCATCCCCTCCCTAACACTACATTTTCCCTCCCTAACCCTTCCCCTCCATAACCCTTCCCCTCCCTAACACTACATTTTCTCTCCCTAACTCTTCCCCTCCATAACCCTTCCCCTCCCTAACACTACATTTTCTCTCCCTAACTCTTCCCCTCCATTACCCTTCCCCTCCCTAACACTACATTTTCTCTCCCTAACTCTTCCCCTCCATAACCCCTCCCCTCCCTAAAACTACATTTTCTCTCCCTAACTCTTCCCCTCCATAACCCTTCCCCTCCCTAACACTACATTTTCTCTCCCTAACTCTTCCCCTCCCGTACCCTTCTCATCCCATCCCCTCCCTAACCCTTACCCTTCCCTAACCCTTCCCCTCCCATACCCTTCCCCTCCTTTACCCTTCCCCTACCTTACCCTTCCCCTCCTTTACCCTTCCCCTCCTTTACCCTTCCCCTCCCTTCCCCTTCCCCTCCTTTACCCTTCCCCTCCTTTACCCTTCCCCTCCTTCACCCTTCCCCTCCTTCACCCTTCCCCTCCTTCACCCTTCCCCTTCTTTACCCTTCCCCTCCTTTACCCTTCCCCTCCTTCACCCTTCCCCTCCTTCACCCTTCCCCTCCTTTACCCTTCCCCTCCTTTACCCTTCCCCTCCTTTACCCTTCCCCTCCCTTACCCTTCCCCTCCTTTACCCTTCCCCTCCTTTACCCTTCCCCTCCTTTACCCTTCCCCCCCTTTACCCTTCCCCTCCCTTACCCTTCCCCTCCTTTACCCTTCCCCTCCTTTACCCTTCCCCTCCTTTACCCTTCCCCTCCTTTACCCTTCCCCTCCTTCACCCTTCCCCTTCTTTACCCTTCCCCTCCTTTACCCTTCCCCTCCCTAACTCTTCCCCTCCCTTCCCCTTCCCCTCCTTTACCCTTCCCCTCCTTTACCCTTCCCCTCCTTTACCCTTCCCCTCCTTTACCCTTCCCCTCCTTCACCCTTCCCCTTCTTTACCCTTCCCTTCCCTTACCCTTCCCCTCCCTAACTCTTCCCCTCCCTTACCGTTCCCCTCCCTAACCCTTCCCCACCCTTCCCCTCCCTTACCCTTCCCCTCCCTAACCCTTCCCCTCCCTAACCTTTCCCCTCCCTAACCTTCCCCTCCCTAACACTTCCCCTTGTTAAATATTCCCCTTGTTTACTCTTCCCCTCCCTAACTCTTCCCCTCCTTAAACCTAACCCTTTCCCTCCCTAACCCTTCCCCTCCCTAACTCTTACCCTCCCTAACTCTTCCCCTCCCTAACACTTCCCCTCCCTAACCCTTCCCCTCCCTAACCCTTCCCCTCGTTAAATCTTCCCCTCGTTAAGCCTTCCCCTCCCTAACTCTTCCCCTCCCTAACTCTTCCCCTCCCTAACTCTTACCCTCCCTAACTCTTCCCCTCCCTAACCCTTTCCCTCCCTAACCCTTCCACTCCCTAAGTCTTTCCCTCCCTAACCCTTCCCCTCGTTAACCCTTCCCCTCGTTAACTCTTCCCCTCCCTAACCCTTCCCCTCTCTAACTTTTCCCCTCCCTAACCTTCCCCTCCCTAAAACTTCCCCTCGTTAAATTTTTCCCTTGTTAACTCTTCCCCTCCCTAACCCTTCCCCTCCCTAATCCTTCCCCTTCCTAACCCTTCCTCTCCCTAACTCTTCCCCTCCCTAACTCTTCCCCTCCCTAACTCTTCCCTTCCCTAATTCTTCCCCTCCCTAACCCTTCCCCTCCCTAACTCTTCCCCTCCCTAACTCTTCCCCTCCCTAACCCTTCCCCTCCCTAACACTTCCCCTCATTAAATCTTCCCCTCGTTAAGCCTTCCCCTTCCTAACTCTTCCCCTCCCTAACTCTTCCCCTCCCTAACTCTTACCCTCCCTAACTCTTACCCTCCCTAACTCTTCCCCTCCCTAACCCTTTCCCTCCCTAACCCTTCCACTCCCTAAGTCTTTCCCTCCCTAACCCTTCCCCTCGTTAACTCTTCACCTCATTAACTCTAATGTTCCCCAATTGGGCTACAGGGTCAAACTAGAACACATAGCTTCACTCTATAACTATCACTTACACTCTGTGAACATGGAGGTCATCTGTCTTATCACACTGTACTGACATGTGGTCGGATGAAGAGATTATCGACAAACCGTCATGCCCTCTGGGAGTCAGTGAGTGGGCATTGAGATTATTTGTTACAAATAAGCAAACTGACAACGCTAGCAGCTCAATGTGAGGTAAGCACAGTCCAGACCAATGGGAAACAAAACATAGCATGCTGCGTACAGTACCTGCCAGAGCTCCCATGGGAAAATACAGAGAAACAGGTCTGACACATTTCACAGCACCAGTGAAGAAAAAGCCCACACAACATGGTAGAGAACAAAATACATCTGCATACTGGTATACTGTCAGCTCCCACAAGTGCTCTGTTTACTTCATTTTCTGGGTGTGCACATGAATACCATTCCATTAAAAATACACAAAATGGGCATCAATCAACCAAACATACTGTATCTCACTGACTGGTTTGAACTATGCATTGGTGTTGTTTATTCTAAAAGGCAATCATATCAAACAGACAAAAAATTCAGTAAGACATAGAGAACCGAAACATTGAAGTCACACCACTGTTAAAGGATAAACTCTAAGAAACCTTTCCATCACAAAGTTTCCTCAGTATTTCACTTGACAGAATACTATATTGTGAAATCAAGTGTTAAGGATCTGAACACAAAACGAAACCCTTTTCTCTAACATTTTTTAAAGGCATCAAACAATTTAGAATTTCCAGAACCAGAACATGTTTATTCACTGTGACACATTTTAAACACATTAACATGTTTATTCAGCACAATAAGTTTAAGTGTTGAACACAACGCTAGGGGCCGGTTCCCCGGACACTGATTATTTGGTATTACATTAGGATACCCGTTTTCCAAAGCCACAGCTACTCTTCCGGGGTCCACACAGAACATGAAACATGACATAATACAGAACATTAATAGACAAGAACAGCTCAAGGACAGAACTACATACATTTAAAAATGGCACACATAGCCTACATATCAATACATAAACACCTAATATCTACAGTAGGTCAAATATGGGAGAGGAGAGGCGTTCATTTGAGCAATTTGAGATGGGAGAGAGTTCCATGCAATAATGGCTCTATATAATACCATAAGCTTTCTTGAATTTGTTTTTGATTTGGGGACTGTGAAAAGACCACTAGTGGCATGTCTGGTGGGGTAAGTGTGTGTGTCAAAGCTGTGCATAAGTTGACCATGCAAACAATTTGACATTTTCAAAACATTGTTTCTTAAAAAAATAAAAAAGTGATACAATCAGTCTCTCCTCAACTCTTAGCCAAGAGAGACTGGCATGCATATTATTTATATTAGCCCTCTGATTACAATGAAGAGCAAGACGTTCCACTCTGTTCTGGGCCAGCTGCAGCTTGAATTTGTCTTTCTTAGAAGCACTTGACAACATGGCTGGACAATAAACAAGATAAGACAAAACTAGAGCCTGCAGGACTTGTTTTGTGGAGTGTGGTGTCAAAAAAGCAGAACATCTCTTTATTACGGACAGATCTCTCCCCAACTTTAGAACCATTGAATTTATATGTTTTGACCATGATAGTTTACAATCTTTATTTTTGATTGTTGATTTCACCTTCATTTAACCAGGTAGGCCAGTTGAGAACAAGTTCTCACTTACAACTGCGGCCAAGATAAAGCAAAGCAGTGCAACAAAAAACAACACAGTTACACATTGAACAAACAAATGTACAGTCAATAACACAATAGAAAAAATATATATACAGTGTGTGCAAATGAGGTAAGATTAGGGAGGTAAGGCAATAAATTGGCCGTAGTGGCGAAATAATTATAATTTAGCAATTAAACACTGGAGTGATAGATGTGCAGAAGATTCATGTGCAAGTAGACAAGTAGAGACACTGGGGTGCAAAGGAGCAAAAAAATAAATAACAATATGGGGATGAGGTAGTTGGATGGGCTATTTACATATGGGCTATGTACAGGTCAATTATCTGTGAGCTGCTCTGACAGCTGATGCTTAAAGTTAGTGAGTGAGATATGAGTCTCCAGCTTCAGTGATTTTTGCAATTTGTTCCATTCATTGGCAGCAGAGAACTGGAAGGAAAGGCGGCCAAAGAGGAATAGGCTTTGGGGATGACCAGTGAAATATACCTGCTGGAGCGTGTACTACAGGTGGGTGATGCTATGGTGACCAGTGAGCTGAGATTAGGCAGGACATAACCTAGCAAAGACTTATAGATGACCTGGAGCCAGTGGGTTTGGTGACAAATATGAAGTGAGGGCCAGCCAACGAGAGCATACAGGTCACAGTGGTGGGTAGTATATGGGGCTTTGGTGACAAAACGGATGGCACTGTGATAGACTGCATCCAATTTGCTGAGTAGAGTGTTGGAGGCTATTTTGTAAATCACATCGCCGAAGTCAAGGATCGGTAGGATAGTCAGTTTTACGAGGGTATGTTTGGCAGCATGAGTGAAGGAGGCTTTGTTGAGGAATAGGAAGCCGATTCCAGATTTAATTTTGGATTGGAGATGCTTAATGTGAGTCTGGAAGGAGAGTTTACAGTCTAACCAGACACCTAGGTATTTGTAGTTGTCCACATATTCTAAGTAAGAACCGTCCAGAGTAGTGATGCTGGACGCGCGGGCAGGTGCGGGCAGCGATCAGTTGAAGAGCATGCATTTAGTTTTACTTGCATTTAAGAGCAGTTGGAGGCCACGGAAGGAGAGTTGTATGGCATTGAAGCTCTTCTGGAGATGAGTTAACATAGTGTCCAACGAAGGGCGCAGAAGTATAGAGAATGGTGTCGTCTGCGTAGAGGTGGATCAGAGAATAACAAGCAGCAAGAGCGACATCATTGATGTACACAGAGAAAACAGTCGGCCCGAGAATTGAACCCTGTGGCATCCTCATAGAGATCGCCAGGGGTCCAGACAACAGGCCCTCCGATTTGACACACTGAACTCTATCTGAGAAGTAGTTGGTGAACCAGGCAAGGCAGTCATTTGAGAAACCAAGGCTGTTGAGTCTGCCGATAAGAATGTGGTGATTGACAGAGTCGAAAACCTTGGCCAGGTCAATGAATACGGCTGCACAGTATTGTCTTTCTCAATGGCGGTTATGATATCGTTTAGGACCTTGAGCGTGGCTGAGGTGCACCCATAACCAGCTCGGAAACTAGATTGCATAGCGGAGAAGGTACGGTGGGATTAAAAATGTTCGGTGATCTGTTTGTTAACTTGGCTTCAGAAGACCTTATAAAGGCAGGGTAGGATAGATATAGGTCTGTAACAGTTTGGGTGTAGAGTGTCTCCCCCTTTGAAGAGGGGGATGACCGCGGCAGGTGGAAAGCATGGCCAGCCGTAGAAAAATGCTTATTGAAATTCTCAATTATCGTGGATTTATCGGTGGTGACAGTGTTTTCTAGCCTCAATGCAGTGGGCAGCTGGGAGGAGGTGCTCTTATTCTCCATGGACTTTACAGTGGCCCATAGCTTTTTGGAGTTTGTGCTACAGGATGCAAATTTCTGCTTGAAAAAGCTAGTCTTTACTTTCCTAACTTCCTGTGTATATTGGTTCCTAACTTCCCTGAAATTGTTGCATATCGCGTGGGCTATTCGATGCTAATGCAGTACGCCACAGTATGTTTTTAAATGGGGCATGCTTATTTAAGATGGCGAGGAAAGCACTTTTAAAGAATAAACAGGCATCCTCTACTGACGGAATGACGGACCAGGTCGATTAGAAAGGCCTGCTCGCTGAAGTGTTTTAGGGAGCGTTTGACAGTAATGAGGGGTGGTCGTTTGACCGCAGACCCATTGTGGACGCAGGCAATGAGGTAGTGATCGTTGAGATCCTGGTTGAAGACAGCAAAGGTATATTTAGAGGGTTGGTCAGGATGATACCTATGAGGGTGCTCGTGTTTTTCGGATTTGGGGTTGTACCTGGTAGGGTCATTGATAATTTGTGTGAGATTGAGGGCGTCTAGCTTAGATTGTAGGATGGCCGGGGTGTTAAGCATGTCCCAGTTTAGGTCAACTTACAGTACGAGCTGAAGATAGATGGGGGGCAATCAATTCACATATGGTGTCCAGGGCACAGCTGGGGGCAGAAGCTGGTCTACAACAAGCAGCAACGGTGACAGACTTGTTTCTGGAAAGCTGGATTTTTAAAAGTAGAAGGTCTGTGCCCAAATTGTTTGGGCACAGACCTGGATAGTATGACAGAATTCTGAAGGAAATCTCTGCAGTAGATTGCAACTCCGCCCCCTTTGGCAGTTCTATCTTGTCGGAAAATGATACAGTTAGGGGTGGAAAATTCAGGATTTTTGGTGGCGTCCCGTAGCCAGGATTCAGACACGGCTAGGACATCTGGGTTGGCAGAGTGTGCTAAAGCAGTGAATAAAACAAACTTAGGGAGGAGGCTTCTAATGTTAACATGCATGAAACCAAGGCTTTTACAGTTACAGGTTAACAGTCAACAAATGAGAGCGCCTGGGGAATGCGAGTGGAGTGGAGCTAGGTGCTAATTTAAGGTAACACCAAGTAATTTAGTCTCTTCAACTTGTTCAACAGCCACACCATCATTACCAGATTCTGCTGAGGTCTAGAGCTTGAGGAATGATTTGTCCCAAATACAATGCTCTTAGTTTTAGAGATGTTCAGGACCAGTTTATTACTGGCCACCCATTCCAAAACTGACTGCAACTCCTTGTTAAGGGTTTCAGTGACATCATTAGCTGTAGTTGCTGACACGTATATGGTTGAATAATCAGCATTCGTGGACACACAGGCTTTGTTCAATGCCAGCGGCAGGTCATTGGTAAAAATTTTAAAAAGTAGAGGGCCCAGAGAACTACCCTGCAGTACACAACACCCTACATGTTTGACATTAGATCAGCTTTCATCAAAGAAAACCCCTCTGAATTCTATTAGATACAGTCGATAGCTCTGAATCCACAATATGGCAGAGGTTGAAAAGCCATAGCACATACGTTTTTTCAACAACAGGTTATGGTCAATAATATCAAAGGCTGCACTGAAATCAAACAGTACAGCTACCACAATCTTCTTATTGTCAATTTATTTCATCCAATCGTCATTCCTTTGTGATAGGCACTCAACTTGTTGTGCACTTTCTCTATAAGCATGCTGAAAGTCTGTTGTCAAATCAAACAGAGAAATGGCATTGTATTTGGTCAAATACAATTTTTTCCAACAGTTTGTTAAGAGCCTGCAGAAAGCTGATTGGTCTGCTGTTAGAACCAGTAAAAGCAGCTTTACCACTCTTGGGTAGCAGAATGACTTCCCTCCAGGCCTGAGGACAAACACCTTCCTCTAGACTCAGATTAAAGATATTACAGATAGGATTGGTCATAGTCAGCTACCATCCTCAGAAGCTTTCCATCTAAGTTGTCAATGCCAGGAGGTTTGTCATTATTTGTCGATAACAATAATTTTTCCCACACTAACTTTACAAGATTCAAACTTACAATGCTTTTCTTTCATTATTAGATTTTTTATGCATGAATACGATGGCTCACTGTTTGTTGTTGGCCCACTTTGCCAATTAACTAATCATTAAAATAATCAAATGGTTGTGTGATGAATAGGCCATCTGATTCGATGAAAGATATTGTTGAATTTGTCTTTCTGCCCATAATTTAATTTCAAGTACGCAAAAGTTTTTTCCCAATATTCTTTATATCATTGATTGTAGCTTCATAATACAGTTTCATCATCTTTTTGTTAAGTTTAGTCACATAATTTCTCAATTTTCTATTTTAATTTCTCTCCTTCAACCATACAGTTTTTCAATCCCTCATCAATCCATGGAGCCTAAATAGTTCTAACAGTCAACACTCAATGTTTCTCAATAATTGGAAGATGCAGTTTCATAAATTCATCAAGTGCAACATCTGGATGCTCCTCATTAATCACATCAGACCAATACATATATTTTATATCATCCACATAAGAGTCACAGCAAAAATGTTTGTGTGATCTCTTATACACTACTTTAAGGGCCCCGTTTGGAACCTTGGTTCTCCTGGATATAGCCACTATATTTTGATCGCTGCATCCAATGGGTACGAATACAGCTTTAGAACAAAGTTCTACATTATTAGTAAAGATGTGATCGATACATGTGGATGATCTTGTTCCTGTAGTGTTTGTAACCACTCTGGTTGGTTGATTAATAACCTGAACCAGATTACAGGCACTGGGTACAGTGAGAAGCTTCCTTTTGAGCAGCCAGCTTGATGAAAACCAGTCAATATTCAGGTCCCCCTCTCTGTTTACATCATATACACTTTCAAGCATTTCAGACAAATTATTTAGAAACTGACTGTCAGCACTTGGTGGCCTATAGAACCACCCCAAAATAATGAGCTTTAGATGAGGCAGGTGAACCTGCAGCCACAGTACTTCAATAACACTTGACATGAGATCTTCTTCAAACATTACTGGGATATGGCTCTGAATATATATAGCAAATCTCCCCTATGAGCATTTCTGTCTCTTCTATAGATGTTGTACCCTTGTAATGAGTCTCAGAAATGGCTAATATGTTAATGTTATCTGATGTTAACAAGTTTTTGCTTTCATGAACCTTATTTCTAAGGCTAAATATATTAATATTGGGTATTTTCAGCCTTTTCCTGGGTAGCTTCTCTGAGATAGACATAATATGGAAAAGAAAAAACAAAGCAAGAGAAAAAAAACATACATTTAGCAGTCCATTAATCAGTTGGTGTGTGTAATCGTGTGTGTGTGCTGCGGGGTTAAAGCTAAGAACCCATAGGCTTGGCTCTCATCGTTTCCAGGCTTTTGGGAGGGAGGGTGTACAATGAGCCTGTCATATTGGATATAAGTAATGTCCCCACGTGCTTTGGCAGCTTTCATGGCCGGAATAATACATTTTCTCTTCTGGCACACAGCTTCAAGATAGTCCTTGGGTCATTCCAGAACCGCAGATCGGCCTGGGCCTGTCACCTCGGTCGATGGTGGGTTTTCCAGTCCTGTGGGCGTGCTCCAATGCAATCTTCCTGTGGTCCATCTTCAGTTTCTCTTAGATCATTTCCCTCACTTTGTCCTCAGACTCCGTCCAGGTCTCATGTGTAGATTCTGCAATCCCGTCTACAACAATGTCGTTCCGCCTTGTCACCCAAAATAATCTGATTTCTCTGTCATTGTTATCATGGATTTACATACAGAATGTCCTTTCTCAATGACTTAGAGATTTTTGTAATCTTGCCGTTTTCCTGTTTAAACTCATCGAGCTGACCCTGGGAGAACTGCAAACTGTTCTTCAGGTCCTGGACCTCTCTGGTCAGGTCGTCCATTCTTCTATTAGTTGACTCCACCAGTATTTTGACACAGTACTTGAATCAATTTTCTTGTTGTAACAACTGCTTGTAAAACTAATTTAGTTTGTTTACAATATCCTTCACCTGTGATAAAGAGACACCACTGTCATCAACGGTACTCACACCGGCTTTGGTCTTTGTCATGGTAGCAATGTAGGCTACGCTGTTACTCCCCGCAATTCCAGACAGGGCAGGTCACAGGGAAGATGGAAAGACCAACAAACTGTAGGGATCTAGACAGCCACAGTCCCAGCCACAAGGGCTAACTGCATCGCGGGCTGCATTCAAGCCCTCAAGGAAACCCTGCTAACTTAATAGGCAGCTAACAGTGGCAGCTAGGCTAGCTGATACGCCAAACAGCTCATCATCAGACCCTTGATTGGTATGATTCCTGGACAGATAGCAGTGGTTCCAGCAACTGATGCCAACCTCGTTGCGGGATCCAAAATCAAAAGGTAGCTAGCTAGTAACCAAACTTTTCCAATAAAACACATTTTCAGACACTTCAAAACTTGCCAAAACAATAAACAAAGCGCTGCCTCATGCTACGTTCAACAGTAATCTCCATTAAGAATATTTTTTTGTCCAGTTCTAGGCTGGACACAGGTCTGGGAAACCGGCCCTGAGGTGTTGTTTTAACACTGCAGCGTGTAAAGTCATATTTGCATATTTCCCAGCATTTCAAGTGTATGTGAGAGATACCCACCCATGACTTTGATTGTTAGTGACAGAGACATTGTTTTGTTCAATAAATTCTTGTCCCTGAAACCTTCAAAAATCCTAGACCTTTGCAGACCAGCAAGTTTCAACATGGTAGTTTGTGAAATGATTAGTAATGCCTATCAGATTCAAGACATAGGGAAGATTTAACAACTTTGTCCAGCTAAACCATCTAAACTGGAAAAACCATCTCGGTAACAGGTGCAATAAATCCAACGCCTTATAGAATTAGAAATGTTTTTCGCTTATCTTTCTATATTACAAGATCAATTAATTAATGTGCATGAGGAAACATAGATAAAGAATTATGATATTAAAACAAACTACTCAAAAAATCTACCTCCAACAAAGCATGCTGGGAAATTTGATAATGAAGCCACTCCCACATCTTTTTCACTCAGGAGAGATAAAGAAAATTAGCTGAGTAACAACACTGTGTGTTTGAAAAGATTTCTTAAATCAAATGTTCTGTTCAGTTGTGCTGAAATGTATGTAAGGTGACAGACATTCCTAACACTAATCTGACTAAAAGGCATGTAAAAGTCACATCAATGTCTAATGACTAAATGCACTCAACAGGACAATGGGAAAGTAATGGGAAAGTAAACACGAGTGTTAAAATCTGAACACTTGGGAGATATAGGTGTTCTGGTTTGAAACGGACTGGAAAAAGCTGACTATCATGTGTAATCTTGCATTCTAAGGGAGTCGTGAAATGTTTACTGTTAAATGTTCATTGTCTTTTTTTATATTGCTTTGTATCTTACTTTTGTTGATTGTTTATTTCACTTGCTTTGGCAATGTAAACATGTTTCCCATGCCAATAAAGGCTTTTTGAATTGAGAGAAAGAGAATTAAATTATTTATTTCACCTTAGTCCACCTCAGCACTCCCCTTCTGGCCCTCATAGCCTCCAGGGCTTTCTGGCCTGTCCAACACATACCCATGGATGGGCAAAAATGACTAAATACTGTACAATTACAATTTTTTTTAACTAGGCAAGTCAGTCAAGAACAAATTCTTATTTACAATGTCGGCCTACCCCAGCCAAGCCCTAACCCATACGACGCTGGGCCAATTGTGCGCCGCCCTATGGGACTACCAATCACGGCCAGTTGTGATACAGCCTGGAATCAAACCAGGTCTGTAGTGACGCCTCTAGCACTGAGATGCAGTGTCTTAGACCGCTGATCCAGATACATTTATCTTTACAGTAATTTGTATCTGTACCAAAATAAACCACAAAATACTTGTATACTTGTATTGTGTACTTGTATTTTGTAATTCGATTAATTAAAATATATGTATTTTGTATTTTCAAATACTTTTGCAAGTAGCCAGCCCGAACAGCAACAATATTCTCAGAAACGGTTACAAAAATGTATGTTGTTGTTTATCTACCTTAGTTGAGTCCCTCTGGATAAGTATGTCTGCTAAATTACCAAAATGTACATGTATATGTGACAATGACATATGGGGCGGAACTTATTAGAATAATACTTGGCTTGCTTTGCAATTCTGGATTTTTCATATACATTTATATAGTTTATAGCAGATGTTTTTGTCACACCATAGTGATATCAGACTTCTGATACCAATGCAGGGTGAAAGGTGGGCCACAAAATGTAAACCACTATAAAAATTATACAGAAAAGTATTTCATATTTTGAAAAGACAAATTACAGTATTTTGCAAATACAAAATACATTGGAGAGTAGTTCAGCCCAGTGTAATAGAAATGACAAAATACTCAGAAGTAATTCAAATACGTATTTCAAATACAGAAATACTGCCCATCACTGCACATACTGTACCTAACCCATCATAAAATATCTGCACAGGACACATCCATGGAATGCCTACAAATGGCCAACATGGATTTTATAGCCCACCTCTCTGGTCTTTGTGGAGAAGAAGCTACTGCTTCTATGCTCACTCACGGTTCTGCGGAAATCTAAATCATTTCCCTTGATACTGATAGAATATGCCCACCAGTGGAGGGGAGGACGGCTCATAAAAATGGCTGGAACCAGAGCAAATGGAATGTTATCAAACACATGGAAACCATGTGTTTGATGTATTTGATAACATTCCAATCATTCCGCTCCAGTCATTAACACAAGCCCGTCCTCCCCAATTAAGGTGCCACCAAACTCCTGTGGTGCTCACACATACTTGAAAGTTTTTGTGCTTAGGATTCCGAGCTGGTAGGTATGGTGGTGAGGGGGGTGTATGTGAATTAATGATCTCCTTTGTCATTGGCACACACACACACACACCGTGTGGGATCACTGCATCCTTTTTGGGTAAGAACATCTGACACAATTGTCAGTGCACTCCTTTTCCTGGAACGTATCACTCGGTCTCTCATCCTCTCACCGTAGGGGAGCTAGAGTGAGGGATGTGGTGAGGTATGTGGTGGGATTCTCTGAGTCACACCCACACACTCTGTCCTCTTGGCCCCTGCTGAGAGTGGGTTTGTGTGATGTAGTCTGCCAGCTCCACACAAAACACACAGCAGAGTGAGACAGTGAGGGAGAGAGTAGGAGAGAGAGGGGACGAGTGAGAGCGAACAGGAGAGAGAGAGAGAGAGAAGGTGAGAGAGAGAGAGAGAGAGAGAGAGAGAGAGAGAGAGAGAAGAACAGGAGAGTTAGAGAGAGAGAGAAGGGAGAGAAAAAACGTAACTAGAGAGAGAGAGAGAGAGAGAACAGGAGAGAGAACAGGAGAGAGAGAGAGAACAGAAGAGAGAGAGAGAGAGAGAACAGGAGAGAGAGAGAGAGAACAGGAGAGAGAGAGAGAGAACGGGAGAGAGAGAGAGAGAGAGAGAGAGAGAGAGAGAGAGAGAGAGAGAGAGAGAGAGAGAGAAGAACAGGAGAGTTAGAGAGAGAGAGAAGAACAGGAGAATTAGAGAGAGAGAGAGAGAGAGAGAGAGAGAGAGAAAGGAAGGAAGATTGCTCTAGCTGCTTCCTTCATCTGCGTTCCTCTTTTAGTTTCCCTTTGGATGGTGTCATGCAGATACACTGAAAACCTATGCAACATGTGACACGTGTATGACCTAAATGTCAGTGTTGAACTTTTTTTCAAATTCTGGAATATGATCTGTGGAAAATATGCATCTCTAAGGTGATCATACATTTAGCAGGAGGTTAGGAAATGGAACTCAGTTTCCAACTAATTTTGTGGGCAGTGTGCACTTAGACTGTCTTCTCTCGAGAGCCAGGTCTGCCTATGGCGGCCTCTCTCAATAGCAAGGCTATGCTCACTGAGTCTGTACATAGTCAAGGATTTTCTTACTTTTGTGGTCAGGTATTCTGCCACTGTGTACTCTCTGTTTAGAGCCAGATAGCATTTGAAATTGCTCTGTTTTTGTTTGATTCTTTCCAGCGTGTCAAATTGTTATCTTCTTGCTTAATTTGGTGGGGTCTAATTGTTTTGCTGTCCTGGGACTCTGTGGGGTCTGTTTGTGAACAGAGCCCCAAAACCAGCTGGCTGAGTGAACTCTTCTCTAGGTTCATTTCTCTGCAGGTAAGGGCTTTGTGATGGAATATGTAGGCATCCCTTCCTTTTAGGTGGTTGTAGAATTGAACAGATATTTTCTGGATTCTAGCGGGTATAGTCCTAATTCTGCTCTGCATTGTTTGCAGTTTTGCATTGCACACAAAGTATATTTCTGCAGAATTCTGCATGCAGAGTCTCAATTGGGTTTGTACTATTTTGTGAATTATTGGTTGGTGAGTGGACCACATACCTCACAACCATTAAGGGCAATTGGTTCAATAACTGATTGGAGTATTTTTAGCCAAGAATGTCGAGTTTATGTTCCTTTTGATGGCGTAGAGGGTCCTTCTTGCCCTGTTTCTCAGATCGTTCAAATCCTTGTGGAAGTTACCTGTGGTGTTGATGTTTAAGCCACAGTAGGTATAATTCTCTGTGTGCTCAAAGGCAACGGTGTCCAGATGGAATTTGTATTCGTGGTCCTGGCAACTGGATCGTTTTTGGAACACCATTATTTTTGTCTTACTGAGATTTACTGAAAGGACTCAGGTCTGACAGAATCTGTGCAGAAGAGCTAAATGCTAAGATGCTGCCCATCTTGGATGGGGACAGAAGGACCAGATCATCAGCAAACAGTAGATATTTGATTTCTGAGTTCACCCCATGGCCCTGAGGAGAGAAATGTGTTTATTTGCCAATTTTAATTGCACACTTGTTGTTTGTGTAAATTAATTGTATATTGCAATATGTTCCTCCCCCCCCCCAACACCGCTTTCCATACATTTGTATAGCAGACACTCATGCCAAAAGGAATCAAAAGCTTTTTTGAAAGCACAAAAGCTTTTGTTTTGGTTGGTTTGTTTGTCACTAAGGGTGTGCATGGTGTATACGTGGTCTGTTGTACGGTATTTTGGTAGAAAGACAATTTGACATTTGCTCAGGACATTGTTTTCACTGAGGACATGTTGGAGTCTGCTGTTGATGATAGTGCAAAGGATTTTTCAGAGATTGCTGTTGACGCTGATTCTGGTATACTATACCATCAACACCACAGGCCTTTTTGGGTTGGAGGTTTTATATTTGGTCTTGTAGCCATTCCAATGTATTTGGAGAATCCAGTGGGTTCTGGTAGTCTTTAGTAGTTGATTCTAAGTTTAGTATATGATCATGTACAGTATATGTTTTTGTTCTTGGTTTTTTGTTATATGTCCAAAAAGGTTGGATAAGTGGTTTATCCATACATCTCCATTCTGGATAGATAGCTCTTCGTGTTGTTGATTGTTTAGTGTGTTCCAATGTTCCCAGAAGTGATTTGATTCAATGGATTTTTCAATCACATTGAGCGGTTTTCTGGCATGCTATTCCTTCTTTTATCTTACAGTATTTATGCATTGTTTTAGTGATTCACCGTAGAGAAGGCGTAAGCTAAGGTTTTCTGTGCCTGTGTTTTTTGGTTGGATAGGTCTCTCTCTCCTCTGATGACCACTGTATTTATCCCCTTCCCTCTGTCTCTCCCTCTCAATCTCCCCTTTTCCTCTCCTCCACGCTTGCCTTCCCACTAATGTCTATGACAGGTGTTCTCCCACGTGTCTGTTTGAATAGCCTGGGTCCGCCTTCAAAGCCAGCATCAGCACTCCCCCCTCCTTAGAGAAAACTAAAAGGTCTGTCCTTCCCCCCTTTCCTCCCACATCTCTCCCTTTTTTCCTCCCTTCTCCCCCCAGCAAGGGGAGAACTAAAAGGCCTGTCCTCACCCCTCTGTCCTCATCTCTCCCCTTCATCTCTCCTGACAGGAGCTGCGTGTTTGGCATGGGAAGGTGAGCTCCATCGCTGGGCTGTTCCATTATAGTCCTCTAAGCAACACACAGGGGGACTCTAATAGCGTCACATAGAGAGAGGGGCAGAGAGAGAGAGAGGGATGATGAGACAGGGAAGAGAGAGACAGAGACACAGACAGACGAGGTAGGGACGCTCAAAAGGGATGTAGTTACAGGGATAATGGGTCAGCTTTGATAAAGACTGGGCTGCCATTAAAATGCATGAATAGGTCTGCTCTGACTGAATAGTGAATAGTGGTTGTTACTCCAGTTACTTCTCAATCAATCAGAGACTCGTTTCAACTAGAGGACAGCAGGTAAATGTAGACTCACTTTCACCCCATTTCAATACCTGACCTCCATTTCAGGTCTGTGTGATTGTGCAGGGCTGAAGCCAGCCAACCCTTAGGTCCTCCGGGACTGGGTTGGATAGCTCTCTCCTGCTGCTGTGTATGGTTCAGGCTAACAGGCAGGAGGAGGAAGAGGAATAGTTTGAAGCAGCGTCCTTCCATCTCTTTAGGCATGCTGGCAGGCTCAGATCCTCTCCTACTAACTGGGCAGCAGCAATGTTCTGTGCTCATCGATTTGGGCCCTGGCACACCTAATGACACCTCCAGTTAGAACAGAATGAAGAGGGAGCTGCCTTGTTTATCCCCCAGCTCAAGACAAGACAATAAAGAGTGTGTGTGTGTGCACGCGGGCGTACAGATGTTGAAAGACATGGTTCATTTCAGGACTGCCAGAACCATTTTACCGAGTACAGAAACAGTGTGCAAAACTCACCAACCCCAGTCCTCTTCCACATACAAAAAAAAGACAAGAGCACCAAAAACAAAGGACCACTGGGCACAGATGTCAGTTTAACGTCTAGTTTTGATTTACAGTTGGTTGAGTTGTCGACTAACGTGAATTCAACTTGAAATCAACAACAAAAAATGACCATGTCATTGGATTTAGGTTCAAAGTTGGGTGAAAAAAAGACTAAATGTCCTTATAAGTTGATGTCTTCTTGCAAATCAAATCAGTTTTACACCTTTATTCAATCACATTGATTTATTTCGTTGAAATGACATGGAAACAATGTTGATTCAACCAGTTTTTGCCCAGTGGGGAAACATTGACATTGGCACACTGGTGGCAGCTGCTCACATATTATGTCACTCTGTTGTGACCGTGCTGAAAGAGCACTTTGTCATAGAAGCCTAAGTCTGTGTGTGGTGACATGCTTTCATTCATCCATCCATCCTTCTCAGTGCAGAAAAACAGGTTGTTGTGCTGTAGAGTCAGACCAACATACAGCATTCACTCATTTCACTCAACCTCTCCCCGAAATGTGCATTCGTTTTTAAGTACTATATCACTTGACACATTGATGAAAATAATCATGGCCTCTAAACCTTCAAGCTGCATACTGAACCCAATTCCAACTAAACTACTGAAAGAGCTGCTTCCTGTGCTTGGCCCTCCTATGTTGAACATAATAAACGGCTCTCTATCCACCGGATGTGTACCAAACTCACTAAAAGTGGCAGTAATAAAGCCTCTCTTGAAAAAGCCAAACCTTGACCCAGAAATGTTTTTAAAAACTATCGGCCTATATTGATTCTCCCATTCCTCTCAATTTAAAAAAAGCTGTTGCACAGCAACTCACTGCCTTCCTGAAGACAAGCAATGTATACAAAACGCTTCAGTCTGGTTTTAGACCCCATCATAGCGCTGAGACTGCACTTGTGAAGGTGGTAAATTACCTTTTAATGGCGTCAGACTGAGGCTCTGCATCTGTCCTCGTGCTCCTAGACCATAGCGCTGAGTTTGATACCATCGATCACCACATTCTTTTGGAGAGATTGGAAACCCAAATTGGTCTACACGGACAAGTTCTGGCCTGGTTTAGATCTTATCTGTCGGAAAGATATCAGTTTGTCTCTGTGAATGGTTTGTCCTCTGACAAATCAACTGTACATTTCGGTGTTCCTCAAGGTTCCGTTTTAGGACCACTATTGTTTTCACAATATATTGTACCTCTTGGTGATGTTATTCTGAAACATAATGTTAACTTTCACTGCTATGCGGATGACACACAGCTGTACATTTCGATGAAACATGGTGAAGCCCCAAAATTGCCCTCCCTGGAAGCCTGTGTTTCAAACGTAAGGAAGTGGATGGCTGCAAATGTTCTAGTTTTAAACTCGGACAAAACAGAGATGCTTGTTCTAGGTCCCAAGAAACAAAGAGATCTTCTGTTGAATCTGACAATTAATCTTGATGGTTGTACAGTCGTCTCAAATAAAACTGAAGGACCCTGATCTCTCTTTTGACGAACATATCAAGACTGTTTCAAGGATAGATTTTTTCCATCTACGTAACATTGCAAAAATCAGAAATGTCTGTCCAAAAATTATGCAGAAAAATGTATCCATGCTTTTGTCACTTCTAGGTTAGACTACTGCAATACTGTAATTTCTGGCTACCCGGATAAAGCACTAAATAAACTTCAGTTAGTACTAAACACGGCTGCTAGAATCTTGACTAGAACCAAAAGATTTGATCATATTACTCCAGTGCTAGCTTCTCTACACTGGCTTCCTGTTTAGGCAAGGGCTGATTTCAAGGTTTTACTGCTAACCTACAAAGCATTACATGGGCTTGCTCCTACCTATCTTCCGATTTGGTCCTGCCGTACATACCTACACGTACGCTACAGTCACAAGACTCCAGCAAACAGCTGGAGGCAGGGCGTTCTCCTATAGAGGTCCATTTTTATGGAATGGTCTACCTACCCATGTGAAGACTCATCTCTTCAGTAGGTCCTATGATTGAGTGTAGTCTGGTCCAGGAGTGTGAAGGTGAACGGAAAGGCACCCTTGCTGGCCGGTTCCCTTCTCTCCACAGGCCCTGTCCGGGAGTACCGTAGGATGGGGCCTACAGTGTCTCCTGACCCCTCCTGTTTCAACTCTCTAGAGACAGCAGGAGCGGTAGAGATACTCTGAATGACCGGCTATGAAAAGCCAACTGACATGTACTTCTGAGGTGCTGAACTGTTGCCCCTGCGACAACCACTGTGATTATTATTATTTGACCCTGCTGGTCATCTATGAACATTTGAACATCTTGGGCATGTTCTGTTATAATCTCCACCCGGCACAGCCAGAAGGGGACTGGCCACCCCTCATAGCCTGGTTCCTCTGTGTTTCTTCATAGGTCCTGGCTTCCTAGGGAGTTTTTCCTAGCCACCGTGCTTCTACACCTGCATTGCTTGCTGTTTGGGGTTTTAGGCTGGGATTCTGTACAGCACTTTGTGACATCAGCTGATGTAAGGACTTTATAAATAAATTTGATTTGATTTAGTCACACCTGGGTTCAAATAGTATTCGTGTTCTTTCAAGGAGTGTTTGATTGAGTCTTGCTTGAGTGCCAGATGGACGGGGTTGGACACTTTTGGAACTATTACAATAGTCTTGGCTCTGGTCTGGGTACATGTTCTTTAGCTAACAGCTCACAGACACAGTTCAGGTAGGCTAGTCTACATTAGATTATTATTGATAAGAGCGAGAATATTTGTATTTGTCAAACGGCAGTCAAGCATCAATCATCATGTCACCAGTATCAGACCCCCAATATTATTGGAAAGGAGCATCAAGACCGGCCGTGCACTTTCATCACCGTGTGAAGGCCATCATAATTGATTTCATCTGAAGCCTAATAAACTGCATGGTTTTGTAGTGGGAGACCACATATCATATCGCGTGACTCCAAGTTTACTTTGATGATGGTTATTATATCAATATGAGCATAAAAATGTTTCCACCGCCATTTCTAGCATAATTAATTTTACCAACACAAAAATATCCCACCTTGTCAAACTAACTAACTATCTGTCGGCATTTATAAAATTGTACCGAAACTAAATTTTTGTTTTTTGGTATTTTTTTTATTACCTTTATTTAACTAGGCAAATCAGTTAAGAACAAATTCTTATTCACAATGACAGCCTAGGAACAGTGGGTTAACTGCGTTGTTCAGGGGCAGAACAACAGATTTTTACCATGTCAGCTCAGGGGTACGATCTAGCAACCTTTCGGTTACTGTCCCAATGCTCTAACCACGAGGCTACCCCGCCGCCCTGAGTATAACTTTACTCTCATAAAAACTGTAGTTTGTGATGTACAATCTCCAGGGCTGGAATACTAAAAACAGGTCCCACACCACCACGAGCCTTCTCTACCTGATGCACTGTAATCCCACAGTAGACCCCTGTAACAGTAGCTACCTCCATATAGACATCACACCAAACACTCACTCTTTCACCACCCCACCACCATCCTAGGAGATGAAAACACTCCAGTCCCAAAACCACAGAATCAATACCAGCAAGCCATTTGCTGCCAGGAAAGTTAAAGAAGGAGTGGCAGAACAGGAGTAGAGAGAGGAGGAGAAGGAGAGAATGAGAGCAGGTCTGGGAGCCCAGCGGAAGAGAGGAGCGCTGGCTGCAGACAGATAAGTGTGGTTTGTTAAAGACCACTGACAGGGTTCGATAGGCTACATTCTAAATGTAACCCATTACAGTGTCCAAAATGGTCATCAGTAACGTAATTTTGAGATTACCCAAAATCAGTAACGTAATCGGATTACTTTCCCCTTAAAGAGTAACTTTCATGAAAAGTTGTTTTAATCGAAAACCAGGATGTTTTAGGCTTAGTTATAGTGAAACACATTAATTCTGGTCTTCATTTCGACAGTTCAATGCCAGGGTGATATATTGTTCTTTTAGTAGTACATCTAGCTGTTTTTACCCCTAGCGGTTCAACTCCACCATTGAAATGGTGATGTAGAAGCACCTTGAGAAGGTTCCTCTGTCATCTCAAGGAAGGGGTTCATTATGAAATACACTCCCTACTAGATGTGCTGGGTGGTACCGCCTCAAGGAAGGGGTTCATTATGAAATACACTCCCTTCTAGATGTGCTGGGTGGTACCGCCTCAAGGAAGGGGTTCATTATGAAGTACACTCCCTTCTAGATGTGCTGGGTGGTACCGCCTCAAGGAAGGGGTTCATTATGAAGTACACTCCCTTCTAGATGTGCTGGGTGGTACCACCTCAAGGAAGGGGTTCATTATGAAGTACACTCCCTTCTAGATGTGCTGGGTGGTACCACCTCAAGGAAGGGGTTCATTATGAAATACACTCCCTTCTAGATGTGCTGGGTGGTACCGCCTCAAGGAAGGGGTTCATTATGAAGTACACTTCCTTCTAGATGTGCTGGGTGGTACCACCTCAACGCTCAATGGCCTTGGTAAGTGGAGTGTGCCAATACATTTTGCATGATGCTTCCTTGACTAAATTCAAAAGGCAGTTAGGCACATTTCTGCATATGACTTAATTCAAAGTTTTTGATTACCGTTTCATACACATCTATGTGCTTTTATGAAGAAAACAAAATGTAGGCTTTGACGATTATATGTTTATGTTCGTTGCTACATCTATCGTAACAAGAAATAGATGACAATGGTGGTCATATCAAGTCATTGTATTTTTCCCCAACTGCTATGACTGATTGGTGGTGCAGTATGCTAAGACAGTTGGCTCATATTTGTGAGTTCTAATACCACATTGGGCAGATATATATAGATTTAAAAAATATAAAACTAACCCCTTTTTTGTGGTATCCAATTGGTAGTTACAGTCTTGTCTCATCGCTGCAACTCCGTACAGACTCAGGAGAGGCAAAGGTCGAGAGCCATGCGTCCTCTGAAACACAACCCAACTAAGCCGCACTGCTTCTTGAGACAATGCCCACTTAACCCAGAAGCCAGCCACACCAATGTGTCAGTGGAAACACCGTACACCTGGCAAACGTGTCAGCGTGCACTGCGCCCGGCCAGCCACAGGAGTGCACAACGGGACAAGGACATCCCTGCCAGCCAAACCCTCCCCTAATCCAGATGAGGCCAATTGTGCACCAACTGGTGTCCCAGTTGCGGCCGGCTGCAACAGAGCCTGGACTCGAACCCAGAATCTCTAGTGGCACAGCAATGTAATGCCTTAGACCACTGCACCACTCGGGAGGCCTCAGGCAGATATATACAGTGCCTTGCGAAAGTATTCGGCCCCCTTGAACTTTGCGACCTTTTGCCCTATTTCAGGCTTCAAACATAAAGATATAAAACTGTATTTTTTTGTGAAGAATCAACAACAAGTGGGACACAATCATGAAGTGGAACGACATTTATTGGATATTTCAAACCTTTTTAACAAATCAAAAACTTAAAAATTGGGCGTGCAAAATTATTCAGCCTCTTTTCTTTTAGTGCAAGAAACTCTCTCCAGAAGTTCAGTGAGGATCTCTGAATGATCCAATGTTGACCTAAATGACTAATGATGATAAATACAATCCACCTGTGTGTAATCAAGTCTCCGTATAAATGCACCTGCACTGTGATAGTCTCAGAGGTCCGTTAAAAGCGCAGAGAGCATCATGAAGAACAAGGAACACACCAGGCAGGTCCGAGATACTGTTGTGAAGAAGTGTAAAGCCGGATTTGGATACAAAAAGATTTCCCAAGCTTTAAACATCCCAAGGAGCACTGTGCAAGCGATAATATTGAAATGGAAGGAGTATCAGACCACTGCAAATCTACCAAGACCTGGCCGTCCCTCTAAACTTTCAGCTCATACAAGGAGAAGACTGATCAGAGATGCAGCCAAGAGGCCCATGATCACTCTGGATGAACTGCAGAGATCTACAGCTGAGGTGGGAGACTCTGTCCATAGGACAACAATCAGTCGTATATTGCACAAATCTGGCCTTTATGGAAGAGTGGCAAGAAGAAAGCCATTTCTTAAAGATATCCATAAAAAGTGTTGTTTAAAGTTTGCCACAAGCCACCTGGGAGACACACCAAACATGTGGAAGAAGGTGCTCTGGTCAGATGAAACCAAAATTGAACTTTTTGGCAACAATGCAAAACGTTATGTTTGGCGTAAAAGCAACACAGCTGAACACACCATCCCCACTGTCAAACATGGTGGTGGCAGCATCATGGTTTGGGCCTGCTTTTCTTCAGCAGGGACAGGGAAGATGGTTCAAATTGATGGGAAGATGGATGGAGCCAAATACAGGACCATTCTGGAAGAAAACCTGATGGAGTCTGCAAAAGACCTGAGACTGGGACGGAGATTTGTCTTCCAACAAGACAATGATCCAAAACATAAAGCAAAATCTACAATGGAATGGTTCAAAAATAAACATATCCAGGTGTTAGAATGGCCAAGTCAAAGTCCAGACCTGAATCCAATCGAGAATCTGTGGAAAGAACTGAAAACTGCTGTTCACAAATGCTCTCCATCCAACCTCACTGAGCTCGAGCTGTTTTGCAAGGAGGAATGGGAAAAAAATTCAGTCTCTCGATGTGCAAAACTGATAGAGACATACCCCAAGCGACTTACAGCTGTAATCGCAACAAAAGGTGGCGCTACAAAGTATTAACTTAAGGGGGCTGAATAATTTTGCACGCCCAATTTTTCAGTTTTTGATTTGTTAAAAAAGTTTGAAATATCCAATAAATGTCGTTCCACTTCATGATTGTGTCCCACTTGTTGTTGATTCTTCACAAAAAAATACAGTTTTATATCTTTATGTTTTAAGCCTGAAATGTGGCAAAAGGTCGCAAAGTTCAAGGGGGCCGAATACTTTCGCAAGGCACTGTATATATATATATTTTTTTTAATCTACATTATTTATTGCCTGCCACACACTTCTAATTCCTAAAAGTGAAAGCATGTCTGTGAGAAGGGATGCCCTGGTAGTAGTTGTAGGTTTTTATACAGTACTAAAGACCAATCTGAGTTCATTTGACCATTGGAAAAAGAGCTACTGTGTAAATACTGCAATGTGAGTTGGATTGAATTAATCTTCATTTCCAAGGTGATGATTGCACTTTTCTTCCCAACACAATACCGCAATAAATGTGAGTCCACATTTATTTTGCGTCCCATGGGGGATTCAAATTTATACCGCAAGTGGCAATAGATGTCAGCAAATAAGTGCCTTACCACTGTGAGCTAAATGTGCATCATAAGCAAATACGTCCCTTGACATCATTTTATTATCAGAGCGTGCCAGTGGACTCCTGGTATATTTTAGTGAGAAACTTTTGGAATCAGGTACAACTACCTTTACCCACCCCCAAAATGAATATTTACTAGCAATTCCCCTCAACCACTACTTCTCAACTGAATGCATGTTTTGAAAATTTAAAGGGGCAAGGGCAAAGGCGGAAATTGGGGTTGAGAGTTACCCTTTAAGAGGCATAAGATCACGACATAGTGGACTGACTTTTGGTCAGACTCGTTCGAGTGGAATTAACTTAAAACTGGCAGCTTTTTTTCCAAGGCTGAACTGAATGTCATTGAGAAAACAGAAATGATGTCATAATGTACTTTTACACAAAGATCCTTTTGGAATTTAAAAGTAATCTAAGTAATCAGAGTTTTTCAAAAGTATCTAATCTGATTACAATATTTTTGCTGGAATAACTGATTTTTTTTTGTTTTTGTAATCAGATTATACGTAACTGGACAACACACAGCAAGATAAGAGAGGAGGTGGACTTATTTTACCTGGATGAGAGACACGTTGTTGAGACTCAATCTGAAGAGGAAGTTTCTGTGTAAAAATGACAGAGAGGAAATAACAGTTTAAACAAACAGTTAATAAACACTTAGTTTACATGGCAGTTGTGTGTGTTTTCTGTTACAGTGAGTCACAAATGGCACCACAGGTCCCAGAGTGGTTTGGCGGAAGAAAATAAAAACTGGGGCCCGTAGTTTTTCCTAATCTGGTAACCTAACCAGGTAGACCTCTGGACCTTACACAATAAGAAGTGATTCATCTGTTGTGAAAAGGTTTAATATGGGCTATGATGGGACCAGATTTTTTCTAATCAGGTAACATGGTTAAAAAAAATCATGGCCCCTGGCGAGGATGAAAACTCTGCAACCGTGTAGTCCCTTATGGAAAAAATACATGACTTTCACATATGATAACGTGTTTTTGTAACATTTGACATGTGACATTTGACATGTGAAATAATGTGTTTTTGGAACACTTCACATGACATTTTCTTGAGTGTATTTTTAACAAGGCTGAGATAAACTTTAAAGTTCAAAGTGTAGGAATACAGGTGAAGTGCTTTAATGATACAGACATGGTGGTGTAGCAGGAAGATCGGAATGCCATGAACCAAGAGGTTGTGAGTTCAAATCACAGATAAGGACATATTGAATAATAATGTCTGTATAATTAAACTAACACAGTGTGCAAAACATTAGGAACATATGCTTTTTCCATGACTTAGACTGACTAGGTGAAAACTATGATCCCTTATTGACGTCACTTGTTAATTCCACGTCAAATCTGTGTAGATGGAGGGGAGGAGACTGGTTAAAGGATTTTTAGGCATTACATTTATGAATGAGTTTTTGCTTGTGTCTGTTGAGAGTAATGTGTTATCACGCTTACTAAATTAATACTTGAGAAAAATGGAGAGCGCGCCATGAGCTTTGTGCCTGTACCGCTCAAACTGCAATTTTCTGTTTAATCTGATTGGTCAAGACATGCAAAGAGCCTGCAGCAGCACTCCGATGTGAAGCACAGAGAAATTGTGGGTGAGTTGACAAATCATTAGACAAAATCTAAAAATAAAAAAAACAACACTTCGACCGTGTTTTTAACGCTTTGCATCAATATATTGTATTGAACTAAATAGAAAGAACTGACAAATGATGCCTCACCACATGTTCTGGCAGCCCATTACTGATTCTCTGCAGTCATATAACAACTCTGGAGATAGACGTTGTTTCAAAACGTCCAGCTGACAAATTCCAGACCAGGCCCTATCAAACAAGCCTCAACAAACTACTTAAAGAGCAACTGAAGGCAATAAACAACTTATCTGGTAGAAAACATGTATTCGAGTATAAAAATGTACTACAAAGTGTAAATAGGATAATTTTGGTCAAAGTTATTCTTGTCCAAAACTGAGATTTGCGAGATAAATACGAACAAGTGGTTTTTCACAGAATGAAGTGTACCGTAACATTTGTGTTTATTTCCATCCTGCCCACAGCTGGCAGAACCCAAGTGATCATAAATTCGGAGAGCAACTATGGAGCGAGATAGCTGCCAAAAGGTTGACGGTACATATCGTTAGGATTGTAAGAAAAGCCATTGTAAATTGTTAGGATTGTAAGAAAAGCCATAGTAAATTGTTAGGATTGTAAAGAAAAGCCATAGTAAATTGTTAGGATTGTAAAGAAAAGCCATAGTAAATTGTTAGGATTGTAAGAAAAGCCATAGTAAATTGTTAGGATTGTAAAGAAAAGCCATAGTAAATTTTTAGGATTGTAAAGAAAAGCCATAGTAAATTGTTAGGATTGTAAAGAAAAGCCATCGTAAATTGTTAGGATTGTAAGAAAAGCCATAGTAAATTGTTAAGATTGTAAAGAAAAGCCATAGTAAATTGTTACGATTGTAAAGAAAAGCCATAGTAAATTGTTAGGATTGTGAGAAAAGCCATCGTAAGTTGTTAGGATTGTAAGAAAAGCCATCGTAAATTGTTAGGATTGTAAGAAAAGCCATAGTAAATTGTTAGGATTGTAAGAAAAGCCATAGTAAATTGTTAGGATTGTAAGAAAAGCCATAGTAAATTGTTAGGATTGTAAAGAAAAGCCATAGTAAATTGTTAGGATTGTAAGAAAAACCATCGTAAATTGTTGGATTGTAAGAAAAGCCATAGTAAATTGTTAGGATTGTAAGAAAAGCCATAGTAAATTGTTAGGATTGTAAGAAAAGCCATAGTAAATTGTTAGGATTGTAAGAAAAGCCATAGTAAATTGTTGGGATTGTAAGAAAAGCCATGTGCGAAACATGAAGTATACATTTTAAATTAGATCTGTAAACGTTAGACTATACATTTACACATTCAATTTGTAGTTTACGTCTCCCTTTACTCAGTTACAGATCTTTTTAATCGATTCAAACTTTCTTCAGTATTGTGGCATCTGCAAAGGCCATGAACCAAACGTAGCTAGTTTAAGTTAGCTTGTCAATCAAGCAACTCTAGCCCAGACATTAGATTTTCTTTGCAGCTTCCGGCTTCATTTGAAAATAAAAGTCTAGAGCTTGTTTTAGAACTGCATTCAATAACGATGTTACACCAGTATATGGCGTAGTATAGGCTTGGGCATTCAGCAAATGACTTGTGTGAGAACGATAAAGACAGCCTTGTCTAGAATAACCGCCTGAGCTGCAAAATAGAAAATAAATGATTTAGGCTAGGCCTATTCCGCTATCTAAATATGCCATACTGTTGTGTGTTATTTAATGGCCATATAATTGCATAATTTATTTTTATAGCCGCGTGGGGCTACTGTGGTGACCATGTAACCTAATGGATCACACTTTTCCCAGTATTTGGGAGCACGGACTGTTGGCCTTATATTAGGCACTTTGCCTGTTGTATTAGTGAATTCCACTCTGTATGTAGGCTTGTTATAGCCCTTTGTGTTGCACAACCCCATCACGCAGAGGCTATATCCATATCAATAAATGTGACAAAACAAAATATTGATGAAGTCGAGGCTATAACCTGTCCTGAGCGAAATAGCCAAGGGGTCCCAAATGGTCAAGACTATCTATGGCCTATTCTTATTGACTGGTCTGTTTACCCTGCATCAGCCACTGCATGTGCCTCTTCAACTATTTAGTTTAACATTTATTCAGTGGGATATATTTTGAGACCTGTGAGCTAAGGTCTTTTTTTTAAAGGGACCCCTATTATAAAACACAAATAGAGTTTAAAAAATGATTCTGCAGGACACCATCACACTAAAGTTGAAGGGCTATTTTTATTTGGATCGGCCTAAATTAAACTTTGAATTATTAAAGTGATAGGCTAAAGAACTTGATCATTTTGAATACACACATGGATTTCAATAAACAAATGGATAAGACTGTTCTATTCTCTTTGATTTAGTTCCTATTGCAACTCAGACAAATGACTGAATGGATGACATACTGACTGACTAAATTGAATGAAGGATGAAAGAAATGTTCAAATATGTTGCAATGACGAGTTGCACGCATCATGCATGCTGTGGACTTCATTTGGTTAGTAGGTAAATAGGCCTACATTAGGGTATAATGACTATGGCTGCATGACTCCAGAAGGGCATCTTCTGAGGCTGAGGGGTGCTTTTCCGAAGGCACATGGTGCTGTGGTGCTGCATGGAGATCACAAGCTCTTCAACTGGACATCAGTATCGCACTGGAAGGAATAGCCTATACAGAGACTGCCTACAGTAAGACCACTGCAACAGAGGTATTGTTAGTGTGGGAATGAGCTTATGCCAGACTTAACCTACATTTAACCTCTCACTTGTTCATTTCAAAGTCCATATGTTTCATATAAATCATGAAAAATGTGTTTAAATTCATATTAACCGCTCATGCAGAATATGCTTTGGCAAGATTAAGCGATTTAATAAAATATCCAATAAAAATATATGAGTGACTCCATAATGAGTGACTCCAGTGGTTCTACATAATTAATAGAGTCACCAAACATCTCTAATCATTCTATATACTATTGGTTATGATTACTTATTCCTGGTAGATACTACTGGCTATGATTGCAGACAGAGCCCAGAGAACGGAATGGTGCAGTATTCAATCCGTCATATTTGATAAGGTGCATGCATGGGGATGTCCACTTCACCCAGATATATGCCCATGCTTTAGAGATACACCTAGCGGACTGAAACTTCACTGTTGTAGGCATAATACAGCTAGTGCTATCTAGAATTATGCTGCCAAACAAATCCATGACATTAGCTACCTACATGTGAAGTAAACTCAACTGAGGAGTAATAGAAAATGGAGACTTAACGTGCAGGATACCTCTTTCAGGGATTCCCTGACTTCAGTTTTTTTATATTGTGGTACGCTTGTTCATGTACAGTGCCTTGCAAAAGTATTCGGCCACCTTGAACTTTGCGACCTTTTGCCACATTTCAGGCTTCAAACATAAAGATATAAAACTGTATTTTTTTGTGAAGAATCAACAACAAGTGGGACACAATCATGAAGTGGAACGACATTAATTGGATATTTCAAACTTTTTTAACAAATCAAAAACTGAAAAATTGGGCGTGCAAAATTATTCAGCCCCCTTAAGTTAATACTTTGTAGCGCCACCTTTTGCTGCGATTACAGCTGTAAGTCGCTTGGGGTATGTCTCTATCAGTTTTGCACATCGAGAGACTGAATTTTTTTCCCATTCCTCCTTGCAAAACAGCTCGAGCTCAGTGAGGTTGGATGGAGAGCATTTGTGAACAGCAGTTTTCAGTTCTTTCCACAGATTCTCGATTGGATTCAGGTCTGGACTTTGACTTGGCCATTCTAACACCTGGATATGTTTATTTTTGAACCATTCCATTGTAGATTTTGCTTTATGTTTTGGATCATTGTCTTGTTGGAAGACAAATCTCCGCCCCAGTCTCAGGTCTTTTGCAGACTCCATCAGGTTTTCTTCCAGAATGGTCCTGTATTTGGCTCCATCCATCTTCCCATCAATTTGAACCATCTTCCCTGTCCCTGCTGAAGAAAAGCAGGCCCAAACCATGATGCTGCCACCACCATGTTTGACAGTGGGGATGGTGTGTTCAGCTGTGTTGCTTTTACGCCAAACATAACGTTTTGCATTGTTGCCAAAAAGTTCAATTTTGGTTTCATCTGACCAGAGAACCTTCTTCCGCATGTTTGGTGTGTCTCCCAGGTGGCTTGTGGCAAACTTTAAACAACACTTTTTATGGATATCTTTAAGAAATGGCTTTCTTCTTGCCACTCTTCCATAAAGGCCAGATTTGTGCAATATACGACTGATTGTTGTCCTATGGACAGAATCTTCCACCTCAGCTGTAGATCTCTGCAGTTCATCCAGAGTGATCATGGGCCTCTTGGCTGCATCTCTGATCAGTCTTCTCCTTGTATGAGCTGAAAGTTTAGAGGGACGGCCAGGTCGTGGTAGATTTGCAGTGGTCTGATACTCCTTCCATTTCAATATTATCGCTTGCACAGTGCTCCTTGGGATGTTTAAAGCTTGGGAAATCTTTTTGTATCCAAATCCGGCTTTAAACTTCTTCACAACAGTATCTCGGACCTGCCTGGTGTGTTCCTTGTTCTTCATGATGCTCTCTGCGCTTTTAACGGACCTCTGAGACTATCACAGTGCAGGTGCATTTATACGGAGACTTGATTACACACAGGTGGATTGTATTTATCATCATTAGTCATTTAGGTCAACATTGGATCATTCAGAGATCCTCACTGAACTTCTGGAGAGAGTTTGTTGCACTGAAAGTAAAGGGGCTGAATAATTTTGCACGCCCAATTTTTCAGTTTTTGATTTGTTAAAAAAGTTTGAAATATCCAATAAATGTCGTTCCACTTCATGATTGTGTCCCACTTGTTGTTGATTCTTCACAAAAAAATACAGTTTTATATCTTTATGTTTGAAGCCTGAAATGTGGCAAAAGGTCGCAAAGTTCAAGGTGGCCGAATACTTTTGCAAGGCACTGTAGCACTCCTCACAGGCAGTTTGGTGTATGTTTTTTGTTGAGAGGAAACTGCTAAACTCTGTAAGTTATTATTGTACGTCAGAATTGCAACAAGATTTGTTCAAGCCTAAAATGTTAATCTATAAATCAGAAAATGGTGTTTGTATGTTCACAGGTGAAATTTCATGTTTTACGTTTCACACATGGCTTTTCTTATGATCTAACAATTTACGTATGGATTTTCTTACAATCTTAATGATACGTATGTTCAACCTTTCGGCAGCTAACTCGCTCCATACCCAGGGTAAATTTGGTTTGACATTTGATATCCCTATGGGGCTAGTTAGAGATCATCAGTAAATTACACAATGTACACGTGACAATAATTTAAAGTCAATAGCTCCAACCTTCAATGAGTTACAAATCTCAAACCAACTATAAAATTGTAGAAATTCATATACAAATATTGAAAGTATTTAATGAGAAATAAAAGAACTTGGCCACTGTCCCACACCAACCGGCTGAAGCTAATTGGAGAAAGAAGTTGGCTAGCTTGTTAGCTAGTCTAGGCTAGCTCCAGACACAAGACCTGGTTAGACTGTTTCAAGTTATCTGGAAGGGTGAGTGACTAACTGTGTGCTGTTTTGGCAGAGTGAAAGTACAAACGCTTCTCATGTTCGAACACCCACATCAAAACATGGCCCAAATCTAGTTCTCAGTCTCATTTCCTGATGAGGATAATTGAACCAAAGTTAAATCAGGAAGTTCAGACCCCCTTTAACATGATTACCACTTTTGAATTTATTTCAACATTGTCTATGATAGAAAGTGAGGAATTCTCAGCAGCAGCGAAGTGCAGGGCCAGGCAGAGTGTTTTGCTTAAGTGATAAATGAACAAGAGATAAATGAAGGAATGCATTCTTACCTTGCACCCACTATCAGCTCATTCCTGGTCAGATCAAGGGTCAGTTGGGAGTAGTCTCTCACGCCCGGGTGGGAGAAAATAGAGATCCAAGGACTCAGGGCTGAAAGAGAGGAAGAAAAGAGTGCAAGGGATAGAGAGTGAAAACGAAAGCGAGAGTTAAGTAAAGTTAAGGACTACAAAGGATGTTTCTCTACTATATTGTAACATGAAGAATTGTCTTCTGTTGGGCTCCTGGGGCAGCCTGTTCAGTCGAGTTAAATTGAAGGTGACAGCAACATGAGTAACGTCTCTGAAATAAATCTAATAAGAGAGATTCGGAACACTTCTAATTCACATTGAAGTGAGTTACGATAGACGTCCTGAAAATACACTGGAATCACCTTGTGCTCTGATATGGTTGCCATGATCTATTTTGTGTTGTTATAGGTCCAAAACAGTGTATTTCACCTTTGCATATGTTTTCAGTTGGCCAATAATGTGAAAGTATGAAGTAGCCTCACCTGATGTCTTACAGGTGCAAACATGTCTGTCGGTGAGAAACGACCTATACGCTGTGGCTCGCAGCAGCGAAGAAGTGAGTGGGTAGATTGTGATTGTGTCCAGCTACTGGTAACCCCCCTCTGCCGAGACCCCAGTGGGATCCAGCAGAGAGGGACAATGCTGTCTAAGACCACATCAAGCCTACTGAGCCTAACGCAACCAGTCAAAAAGAGCCCTTCCAGGAAACACTCCCCAGCACCTACTGCTTCAGACATTTGACAGTCTCCTCACAAATCAAAAACAATTTCTCTCGGCAGAGTCACAGGAAGTAACACAATGCACCTTGTAGAGTGGCGAGTCCAGAAAGTGCTCAGCTGATCTCCATGTGATCTGCACGTGGGTTTGCTAAATGGGTTTCACCACATGAGAGATTGCAAGGTGAATGGGATTTGTTCATTTTATGTGTAGAACACAATATTGAAGTGGTTGGTTGCTTGGATTCAGCGTTGCAGTGTGTTTAGTAGCATATAACATGACAGAAAACCCAGACATCATTTTTTTGTTGTTGTTATTCCCAGAATAATTGTATTTATTTTGGCCCCTGCAAAGACAACCTTGGACATCTTCAGTTTGTTTACTGCATAAAAAAAATGCATTTACCATTTTAAGAAGTGAATGCTTGAATTTGAACAAAAATTCTTGAAATAACAAAAAGCTGAGTGGGGGGTTTCTATAAAAAAAAAGAATGATTTATCTCTCCTGATATTGTAACATTTTACTGCAGTGGGCTAAATTAGGGTGACAGTGTTTTTGGTCATCTTAAACAAATCTACTTTGAAACAAAAGTACACACCTCTGTCACGTTGTATAACTGATTGGAGACAGGCGTAGTAATTCATAATAGGGGGGTTTAATACTCCACCCAAAAATACAACATGCCATGAAAGTCACGGGGACGAAGCCCAAAACAAACATGTATGCAAAAACACAGGGATGTAACCCAAACCAAAGAGCGAGGTTACACCTCTAATAACTACACGGAACGAGACCCGTAATAACAATACACAGGACGAGACCCGTAATAACAATACACAGGACGAGACCCGTAATAACAATAAACGGGACGAGACCCGTAATAACAATACACAGGACGAGACCCGTAATAACAATACACAGGACGAGACCTGTAATAACAATAAACGGGACGAGACCCGTAATAACAATACACGGGACAAGACCCGTAATAACAATACACAGGACAAGACCCGTAATAACAATACACGGAACGAGACCCGTAATAACAATAAACGGGACGAGACCCGTAATAACAATACACAGGACGAGACCCGTAATAACAATACACAGGACGAGACCCGTAATAACAATAAACGGGACGAGACCCGTAATAACAATACACAGGACGAGACCCGTAATAACAATACACGGAACGAGACCCGTAATAACAATACACAGGACAAGACCCGTAATAACAATACACGGAACGAGACCCGTAATAACAATACACGGAACGAGACCCGTAATAACAATACACGGAACGAGACCCGTAATAACAAGTACACAGCAGTACACAATCCATGCAGCACGAAAGCCGAAACAAAGCACATGTACTCAAGACCAACGGACATGGGAACAATAACCGACAAGACAATGGTGAATCAGGTGTGCATAACGAAACAGTTAGAGGCCGGTGACGTAGACCCCCGGAACTGGTGCACAGAATGAGCAGCAGTACCGGGGGAATCCGTGGCAGTACGCCATCCCGACGTGCTGCACTAGCAGCGTAATGACACTGGCCTCGGGGACGACCACAGGGAGTTGGTCAGGGAGCTGATGGTGAAAATCCCTGGTCAGTGAGCCGTCCAGGTTGTCCACTCCAGGAACCCAGCAATGCTCCTCTCAG
Organism: Oncorhynchus mykiss; assembly: GCF_057628025.1. Taxonomy (NCBI): domain Eukaryota; kingdom Metazoa; phylum Chordata; class Actinopteri; order Salmoniformes; family Salmonidae; genus Oncorhynchus; species Oncorhynchus mykiss. Next base: position 41,963,534 of record NC_143043.1, read on the forward strand.
CAGTACCCCTCCCGTGTCGCACTGCACCAGCAGCGGGAATACACCGGCCTCGAGGACGACCACAGGAACGAGGTAAGGTCAGGGCCAGTTGCAGCTACCAAAGTTGCGTCATTGGACGGGCCAGTTGCCGAAGTTGCATCCACGTCGGACGGGCCAGTTGCAGCTGCCAAAGTTGCGACAGTGCGGGTCGGTCAGACCAGTTGCTGCTGCCGAAGTTGCGTCGGACGGGCCAGTTGCCGAAGATGCATTGGATGGGCCAGTTGCAGCAGCCGCGTCGGACGGGCCAGTTACAGCTGCCGAAGTTGCGTTGGACGGGCCATTCCGCGGTCTCCATTTAGGGTCGGTTATTCTGTCTCCGTGTAGGATTGGTTATTCTGTCATGTTGTATAAATGATTGGAGACAGGCCCAGGAATAAATAATAGGGGGGTTTAATACTCCACCCAAAAATACAACATGCTATGAAAGGCACGAAGCCCAAAACAAACACGTATACAAAAGTGAAAGAGCTGCAAAATCTGGACCCCTACAAATCAGCCGGGCTAGACAATCTGGACCCTCTCTTTCTAAAATTATCTGCCGAAATTGTTGCAACCCCTATTACTAGCCTGGTCAACCTCTCTTTTGTATTGTCTGAGATTCCCCTAGATTGGAACGCTGCCGCGGTCATCCCCCTCTTCAAAGGGGGAGACACTCTAGACCCAAACTGCTTCAGACCTATATCTATTCTACCCTGCCTTTCTAAGGTCTTCGAAAGCTAAATTAACAAACAGATTACCGACCATTTCAAATCCCACTCCGCTATCTGGTTTCAGAGCTGGTCATGGGTGCACCTCAGCCACGCTCAAGGTCCTAAACAATATCATAACCGCCATCGATAAGAGACATTACTGTGCAGCCGTATTCATCAACCTGGCTAAGGCTTTCGACTCTGTCAATCACAACATTCTTATTGGCAGACTCAATTGCCTTGGTTTCTCAAATGATTGCCTCGCTTGGTTCACCAACTACTTCTCTGACAGAGTTCAGTGTGTCAAATCGGATGGCCTGTTGTCCGGACCTCTGGCAGTCTCTATGGGGGTGCCACAGGGTTCAATTCTCGTGCCGACTCTCTTCTCTGTATACATCAATGATGTCGCTCTTGCTGCTGGTGATTCTTTGATCCACCTCTACGCAGACGACACCATTCTAAATACCTCTGGCCCTTCTTTGGACACTGTGTTAACCTCTCTTGGGTAGGGGGCAGTATTTTCACGTCCAGATGAAAAGCGTGCCCAAAGTAAACTGCCTGTTAATCAGGCCCAGAAGCTAGGATATGCATGTCATTTTTGGATAGAAAACACTCTAGTGTTTATAGTTTATAGCACTGTTCAAATTATGTCTTTGAGTGTAACAGAACTGATATGGCAGGCGAAACCCCGAGGACAAACCATCCCCCCCCCAAAAAAAGTTCAGCCTACCACCGTTTTCAATGGCTGTCACTTTTATTATAAGGCAAAATCCCCCCAGATTATAGTTCCTAGAGCTTCCACTAGATGTCAACATTTTTTAGAAAGTGTTTCATGCTGGTTTTTGGAAAAATTAGCCAGAAATTGTAGTTTTAATAGGTGGTTCCCAATTTGGCTGTAGTGTTTCCAAGCGCATGGAAGAGAGCGCGTTCTTTGGTATTTTTCTCCGGTAAAGACAATAACGATTCTCAGTCTTAAATTGTATAGTTTATTTACGTATTAGGGTACCTAAGGTTTGATTAAAAACATTGTTTGACTTGTTTGGAAAAGTTTATTAGTAACGTTTGGGATTCATTTTGTATGCATTTTGATGTTGGGAAACTGGGTGGATTATTGACTGAACGCGCCAGCTAAACTGAGTTTTTATGGATATAAAGAAGGACATTATCAAACAAAAGGACTATTTGTGATGTATCTTGGACCTTTTGGAGTGCCAACAGAAGAGCAAAGTGTAACGGTTTTCTTCGTGAGAAGGAGAGTCGGACCAAAATGCGGCGTGTCTATTGCAATCCATGTTTAATGAATTAACACACTAAACACAAACACTACCAAAACAATAAACTTAACAAAACCCGAAACAGCCTATACTTGTGTATCCTAACACAGAACAATGACATCAGGACACTAAGGACAATCACCCACGACAAACTCAAAGAATATGGCTGCCTAAATATGGTTCCCAATCAGAGACAACGATAAACACCTGCCTCTGATTGAGAACCACTTCAGACAGCCATAGACTTAGCTAGAACACCCCACTAGCTACAATCCCCACACATACACACCACATACAAAAACCCATGCCACACCCTGGCCTGACCAAATAAATAAAGATAAACACAAAATACTTTGACCAGGGTGTGACAGAACCCCCCCCCTAAGGTGCGGACTCCCGAACGCACCTCAAAACAATAGGGAGGGTCCGGGTGGGCGTCTGTCCATGGTGGCGGCTCCGGTGCGGGACGTGGACCCCACTCAATCAATGTCTTAGTCCCTTCTCCTTGCGTCCCTGGATAGTCCACCCTCGCCGCCGACCATGGCCTAGTAGTCCTCACCCAGAACCCCACTGGACTGAGGAGCAGATCGGGACTGAGGGGCAGCTCGGGACTGAGGCAGCTCGGGACTGAGGGGAAGCTCAGGAGTGAGAGGAAGCTCAGGAGTGAGAGGAAGCTCAGGCAGGTTGATGAATCTACCTGGCTGGCTGGTGGTTTCGGCAGATCCTGGCTGACTGGCAGATCCTGGCTGACTGGCAGATCTGGAAGAGTCTGGTCGACTGGCAGATCTTGAAGAGTCTGGTCGACTGGCAGATCTGGAAGAGTCTGGTCGACTGGCAGATCTGGAAGAGTCTGGTCGACTGGCAGATCTGGAAGAGTCTGGTCGACTGGCAGATCTGGAAGAGTCTGGTCGACTGGCAGATCTGGAAGAGTCTGGTCGACTGGCAGATCTGGAAGAGTCTGGTCGACTGGCAGATCTGGAAGAGTCTGGTCGACTGGCAGATCTGGAAGAGTCTGGTCGACTGGCGGATCTGGAAGAGTCTGGTCGACTGGCGGATCTGGAAGAGTCTGGTCGACTGGCGGATCTGGAAGATTCTGGTCGACTGGCGGATCTGGAAGAGTCTGGTCGACTGGCAGATCTGGAAGAGTCTGGTCGACTGGCAGATCTGGGAGAGTCTGGTCGACTGGCAGATCTGGAAGAGTCTGGTCGACTGGCAGATCTGGAAGAGTCTGGTCGACTGGCAGATCTGGCTGCTCCATGCTGACTGGCTGCTCCATGATGACTGGCAGCTCTGGCTGCTCCATGCTGACTGGCTGCTCCATGCTGACTGGCAGCTCTGGCTGCTCCATGCTGACTGGCTGCTCCATGCTGACTGGCAGCTCTGGCTGCTCCATGCTGACTGGCTGCTCCATGCTGACTGGCTGCTCTGGCTGCTCCATGCTGACTGGCTGCTCCATGCTGACTGGCTGCTCCATGCTGACTGGCGGCCCTGGCTGCTCCATGCTGACTGGCGGCCCTGGCTGCTCCATGCTAACTGGCAGCTCTGGCGGCTCCTTGCAGACTGGCAGCTCTGGCGGCTCCTTGCAGACTGGCAGCTCTGGCGGCTCCTTGCAGACTGGCAGCTTTGGCGGCATCCTGCAGACAGGCAGCTCTGGCGGCTCCTTGCAGACTGGCAGCTCCTTACAGACTGGCAGCTCTATGCAGACTGGCAGCTCCTTGCAGACTGGCAGCTCCTTGCTAACTGGCAGCTCTATGCTAACTGGCAGCTCTATGCTAACTGGCAGCTCTATGCTAACTGGCAGCTCTATGCTAACTGGCAGCTCTATGCTAACTGGCAGCTCTATGCTAACTGGCAGCTCTGAACAGGCGGGAGACTCCGGCAGCGCTGTAGAGAAGGAAGGCTCTAACAGCGCTAAACAGGCGGGAGACTCCGACAGCGCTGGAGAGGAGGAGGGCTCCGACAGCGCTGGACAGGCGAGGCGCACTATAGGCCTGATGCGTGGTGCTGGCACTGGTGGTACTGGGCCGAGGACACGCACAGGAAGCCTGGTGCGGGGAGCTGCTACCGGAGGGCTGGGGTGTGGAGGTGGCACAGGATGGGTTAGACCGTGAAGGCGTACTGGAGATCTTGAGAGCGGTGCTGGCACAGGACGTGCAAGGCTAGGGAGGTGCACAGGAGGCCTGGTACGTGAGACTGGCACCATCTTAACCAGCCGACTAACACGCACCTCAGGACGAGTATGGAGCGCTGACCCAGGTGCCATCAAATCCCCGACACGCTCCGTCGGGCGAATTCCATGTTTAAAACACCAACACAGCAACTCCCTCATTTCTCTCTCCTCCAATTTCCCCATTAACTCCTTCACAGTCTCTGTTTCGCTCACCTCCAACACCGGCTCTGGTCTCCTCCTTGGCTCCTCACGATAAACAGGGAGAGTTGGCTCAGGTCTGGCTCCTGACTCTGCCACACTCTCCCTGAGCCCCCCCCCAAGAAATTTTTGGGGCTGACTATGGGGCCTCCGTCCGCGCCGCCTTGCTTGCTTCGCAAACTCCATTCTCCTATATCCTTCCGCGCACTGCTCCATCGAATCCCAGGCGGGCTCCGGCACTCTCCCTGGGTCGACCGCCCACCTGTCTATCTCCTCCCAAGAAGTATAGTCCATACTGTACTCCACTTTGGGCTGTTCTTGCCTGTTGACACGCTGCTTGGTCCCTTTGTGGTGGGTGATTCTGTAACGGTTTTCTTCGTGAGAAGGAGAGTCGGACCAAAATGCGGCGTGTCTATTGCAATCCATGTTTAATGAATTAACACACTAAACACAAACACTACCAAAACAATAAACTTAACAAAACCCGAAACAGCCTATACTTGTGTATCCTAACACAGAACAATGACATCAGGACACTAAGGACAATCACCCACGACAAACTCAAAGAATATGGCTGCCTAAATATGGTTCCCAATCAGAGACAACGATAAACACCTGCCTCTGATTGAGAACCACTTCAGACAGCCATAGACTTAGCTAGAACACCCCACTAGCTACAATCCCCACACATACACACCACATACAAAAACCCATGCCACACCCTGGCCTGACCAAATAAATAAAGATAAACACAAAATACTTTGACCAGGGTGTGACACAAAGGTAAGGCATTTATTATATCGCTATTTCTGAGTTTCGTGGCACACCTGCCTGGTTGAAATATGTTTTTCATGCTTTTGTAAGCAGGGCGCTGTTCTCAGATAATCGCATGGTTTGCTTTCGCGGTAAAGCCTTTTTGAAATCTGACACAGCAGCTGGGTTAACAAGAAGTTAAGATTTAATTTGATGTATTACACTTGTGATTTTATGAAAGTTAAATATTTATAATTCTGCAGTTTGAATTTCGCTCTCTGCAAATTCACCGGATGTTGGCCAGGTGGGACGGTGCCCATAAGAAGAAGAACTAACCTACAGATGAGCTTCAATGCCATTACAACTCTCCTTCCGTGGCCTCCAACTGCTCTTAAATGCAAGTAAAACTAAATTGTGAGAGTGAAGGAGGCTTTGTTGCAAAATAGAAAGCCGATTCTAGATTTGATTTTTGATTGGAGATGTTTAACATGAGTATGGAAGGAGAGTTTACAGTCTAGCCAGACACCTAGGTATTTATAGTTGTCCACATATTCTAGGTCGGAACCATCCAGCGTGGTGACGCTAGTCGGGCGGGCGGGTGCGGGCAGCGAACGGTTGAAAAGCATGCATTTGGTTTTACTATGAGGCCAATAGAGGGCGATTTTGGATATTTGACTGCAGGAAAGAGCTACACCAAATACGACAAACTCACTGTCTGCTAGAGAGATGAAGAATTTACACTGAACTGAAGTCTTGGGAAAAACCACAAAAGACCCACAGATTTCCACCACACCAAAGCAGTGAATGGACAGACTACAGTAGGGTTAATTGCAACCATATGGCCGCATTATCCCGAGTATATATTAAGACATACTGTAATTAGGCAATAGCAGAGTAAAAATAGGGATGGATTATTAAGACATAACGAGACGATAGCAGAGTAAACATAGGGATGGATTATTAAGACATAATGAGACGATAGCAGAGTAATCATAGTGCTGGATTATTAAGACATAATGAGACGATAGCAGAGTAATCATAGGGATGGATTATTAAGACATAATGAGGGGCTTCTATTTCAATAAAATTATTTGAGAATATACACCTTGAAAAATAAATCCATTATTACGTCATGTTAGGTCCTAAGTAACATAACATACTTTCAAAAGAATAGAATATCATATTTTGAGTTTAATTAGGCCTATGTTATGGGTCTGTGCAGCCATGGCTGCGCAATCCAAATTAAATCAATAGCTTGTCATTTTGTTAATTAAACAGGCAAGGCACACCTACCCGGATGAATATGATGGAATATTAAAGGGCAACAAATATTTTTCACACACAACTTGTGTCATGGAAACGTATAGAACGCTGTCATATAACAAAGTTTTATTTTGAAACACAGCCCAAGCTTCTTTTTTTTTTTATCCATGTGTCATTTCTTTCCTACCCTCAACCCGCTTTGATAGGGAGCAAGTGAAGGGTCTTACCTTCATCAGGATACCGATACAAAATTTGAACAATCCTATTCTCAAAAGCATGCGAGTCTCAAATATTTCACAACCTCCGCGGGTGTTTGAGTTGACTACATACGATCGAGCTAAATAATAGGCCTATACGTGATTTTGGCTACATTATTGCACGCTAAATGTTTCTTATATGTGATAGATGAGAAAACTAATAGATAAACTATACCACCACGCAATTTGCCCAGCCAGAAACCAATTAGCCTATACAGACAGAGATTCAGTTAAACAAAATCGCATTGTTTAATTATCAGACAAGTCAGTGAAGTCACAGGCTGTTTTGGTAGGGAGTAGGTCTAGGCTGCTAAACGACTGCGAGTGAAGAGCAAAATAATCCACTTTTTAAACTACATTACATGGCAAAATGTTCTAAGAAATGAGCAAACTAGACAAGATGATCAGGAGCAACACTCACCTCAACGTAGCTAACATTTCCCCAGCCTAATTGTAGCCTAACCAGATTCCAAATGGAGATTCAAGGAAAACAAAAATCGGACATTTATTGATTTATCAATTGTCTCAAAGTAGCGCGATAGCAGTTCTGAAATGATTTAGTTGACCACACGCGGGTAGGCTATTGCTTCAATTCTATTGCAAGGATTGGATGACTAGGAGTTTCAGTAAGCAACAATTTGATACATGCCTTCAATTGCATTAGCCTACCTTATTCCAATATTTTAATAATTCAGTCATTTTTTCCCCCCACAGTAATTCTTTCTGGATCCATCTAGTTGTGGTTTAGAAAACAGTGCAGTGACATGCCTCGCAAAGGTTCGAACTGGCAGGCGGAGTATGGTTAACAGGTGCTGACTAGCAACCATCACAAGTTTAAGAGCATAGTACATTTCATACTAAGCTGTTGGCAAAACTTTACCGAAATCATTAATGGGTTGTTTGGCGGAAATAAAAGTTTTGGCTTTGATACCGGCAATATCTTTCAGGCATAAAGAAAAGGAGGAAATGATAAAGTTGGCAGAAAAACGTCTTAGTATGAAAGGGATATAACAAACATCACACTCTAACATCAATCCCTTTCAGGTTGAACATGTAATTATGCTGTTTAATGTCTCATACAGGGGCATGCATCTAGAACACACACACAAGCTGAATGAGCAGAAACATCTGCATGTCAGACTGTGTGATTAATGGATGTGTATGAAGCTGGGGGTGGAGAGGGGGAAGTGGGTACATTTTTCTCACATGCAAACACCTCCTAAACTGTGTTAGATGAAACATGGTTATACGGGTGGGGGTGTGCAGAGAGCAACAGAGAATTTGTACTGTACAGTATATCTTCTTATAGTCAGAACAGATAAGAGCAGAGCTTAAGGGCTTGTCTTGCATCTTGCCTCTTGGCTATTTAAAGAGCTACTGCCTTTAAAAAGCAACAAATCCCTTTGAAAACAGCTTATGTGGCATTGAGTCCGTTATTCCAGTGTCACAATTAACTACAAAGTGTAAATAGGCATATTTTGGTCATAAAGTCAGTCTCATCGGAAACTGAGTTTGGAACATCCTTGCGTCACAACAGGTAAATGAAGGATGTGTTTTGATTTGATCCATTTGCCCACTAACATGGGGTGAACAGCTGTGGTGATAGCTCTCTATCCAATAGCATAGACAGTGAGACAGACCTGTCCAGCAGCTCCCACTTTGTTTACATAAGACAACATGTCCTGCATTTTTTTACTTGAGAAATACTGCACCAAACACCTTAGATGTAAAATTGGCAACTAACATATCCTCAGAAAAAAACATCACAATTAATTACAGATTACTTGAGTTATCTTAGATTCACATTACGGATTTGGGGGAAGTGAAATAGGCTTCTCATCGGGGAAACACGTCTCATCTGCGAAACACACGTCTCATTGGGGAAACACACGTCTCATCTGGGAAACACACGTCTCATCGGGGAAACACGTCTCATCGGGGAAACACGTCTCATCGGGGAAACACACGTCTCATCTGGGAAACGCGTCTCATCTGCGAAACACACGTCTCATCGGGAAAACACACGTCTCATCGGGGAAACACACGTCTCATCGGGGAAACACACGTCTCATCGGGGAAACACACGTCTCATCGGGGAAACATACATCTCATCGGGGAAACACACATCTCATCGGGGAAACACGTCTCATCGGCGAAACACGTCTCATCTGCGAAACACACGTCTCATCGGGGAAACACCCATCTCATCGGGGAAACACACGTCTCATCGGGGAAACACACGTCTCATCAGGGAAACACACGTCTCATCTGCGAAACACACGTCTCATCGGGGAAACACGTCTCATCGGGGAAACACACACGCCAATCAGGGTGTTCACTGACTCTTTAACAACCTTCACACACCACATTCCCTAAATACTGTCAAAACAGTCACACATTGCAACAGCCATATCAGAGTGTGGTTAAGTGAAGTGGTTCTCCAGGGGCCTCTAACTAACTAGCATGTGTTACCTGGCATGCTTTCTCTATGTCTGGGGGAGTATGTTGTGTCGTGCTGAACATGTGAGGAGAGCCAGGGAGTTGGAGTGTAGTACATGCTACATGCGTGTGTGCCTGTTCTTGTGTGTGTACCTGCAGGCGTGCTCGAAGAGAGTGAGAGTAGTGTTGAGAGCAGTTTACGCTCTAAAAGTGTAGGAGGGTGTTGATAACCCCTGGGTGGGGGGAGGGGGGGGCTAAATATGAAATCCCTCCTCTACAGTGATATCTGGATGTACAGTTGATGGGCGATTATTGCGTTTGTTCACTGATCTGCGGAGCGACAGATGAATGCATTAGCCAGCACTGTCCTCTCCCTCCTCTGGACAGTGCCTTAGACACTCGATGGGACATAAATCATAACCTTTAAATCCGCGTCTTGTCAGAATTAAAAAAGACTTACAGAGAGAGCCTCTATTAAATAAGAAGTAGTGTCTCTGTCTGGCCACAAATACACTAGCTATTCACAGGAGGACTTGGCAGCTACAAAGGCAGTTTGGTAATGCTGATTTTACACAGCCAAAGCCCACCAAATTAGAAGACAGACCTTTGAGGGAAAAGGAACACAAACTCACAGCCACACATATAGTAATCCAGATCTGATAATCTCATGCTATCTGACAGAATGCCTTTAGTTTGTACGCTAAAACGACGTGAACAGGACAACCCGGTAAAGACAGACACCATCGTTCTGCCACCACAATCTCTCTTTACCTATTCCACTAAAGTGTTTAGGGTAGCTTGTTGAGATGGCTACTATCAGATGGGCATCACGGCTCTGATGGAAACACAGTTTAAGAGGCATGCAATTTGTTGATCCTGATGACTAGTCCTATCTAGTGAAGGGGGTCTACTCTATGAAGGCTGTTATGTTAGTGTGACCCCAGATATCCTTCAGAAAGAAAGGACCTGGTAGGGCCCTGTAGCAGAACAGAGTGCAAAGCTTTTTAATGAATATATAATAGGAGATTATAGACAACTCATCTTTTCAGGATTCAAATCAAATCACCCCAGTTTAATTAGAATGAGAGAGAGATGAGGATGTTTTCTCTCAGTTCTGCTCAGGCCTCGTCAGTTAGTTAATGCCGTTTGTTGATGTTTAAATCCCTAAATGCAAAACAAACCATAACAAACCACTGGCAGTTGACCTAAGGGTCGGTCCGATAACCTTGGAGTCCAAAAGGCTTCATCAATAAATGCATCGTCAACATTGTCCCCACAGTGATCGTACATCAATATCCCAACCAGAAGCCATGGATTACAAGCAACATCTGCATCGAGCTAAAGGCTAGAGCTGCCGCTTTCAAGAAGCGGGAGACTAATCCGGACGCTTATAATAAATCCTGCTCTGCCCTCAGATGAACCATCAAACAAGCAAAGCGTCAATACAGGATTAAGATTGAATCCTACTACACCGGCTCTGACGCTCATCGGATGTGGCAGGGCTTGAAAACTATTACGGACTACAAAGGGAGACCCAGACGCGAGCTGCCCAGTGATGCGAGCCTACCAGACATTTGTCAACATTCACAAAGCCGCTGGGCCAGACGGATTACCAGGACGTGTACTCAAAGCATGCGCGGACCAACTGTCCAGTATCTTCACTGACATTTTCAACCTCTCCCTGACCGAGTCTGTAATACCAAATGTTTCAAGCAGACCCCCATAGTCCCTGTGCCCAAGGAAGCGAAGGTAACCTGCCTAAATGATTACCGCCCCGTACCACTCATGTTGGTAGCCATGAAGTGCTTTGAAAGGCTGGTCATGGCTCATATCAACAGCATCCTCCCGGACACCCTAGACCCACTCCAATTCCCATACCGCCCCAACAGATCCACAGATGATGTAATCTCAATCACACTCCACACTGCCCTTTCCCACCTGGACAAAAGCAACACCTGTGTGAGAATGTTGTTCATTGACTACAGCTCAGTGTTCAACACCATAGTGCCCACGAAGTTCATCACTAAGCTAAGGACTCTGGGACTAAACACCTCCCTCTGCAACTGGATCCTGGACTTCCTGACGGGCCGCCCCCAGGTGGTAAGAGTGGGAAACAACACGTCCACCACACTGATCCTTAACACTGGGGCCCCTCAGGGGTGTGTACTTAGTGCCCTCCTGTACTCCCTGTTCACCCACGGCTGAGTGGCCAAACACGACTCCAACACCGTCATTACGTTTGCTGACGACACAACAGTGGTAGGCCTGATCACCGACAACGATGAGACGGAATAAAGGGAGGAAAACTGGCAGTGTGGTGTCAGGACAACAACCTCTCCCTCAATGTGAGCAAGACAAAGGAGCTGATCGTGGACTACAGGAAAAGGCGGGCCGAGCAGGCCCCCATTAACATCGACAGGGCTGTAGTGGAGCTGGTCACAGGTTTTTCAAGTTCCTTGGTGTCCACATCAACAATGAGCTATCATGGTCCAAACATACTAAGACAGTCGTGAAGAGGGCATGACAAAACCTTTTCCCCTCAGGAGACTGAAAAGATGGCATGGGTCCCCAGATCCTCAAAAGGTTGTATAGCTGCACCATCGAGAGCATCCTGACCAGTTGCATCACCGCCTGGTATGGCAACTGCTCGGCATCTGACCGTAAGGCGCTACAGAAGGTAGTGCGTACGGCCCAGTACATCACTGGGTCCCAGCTTCCTGCCATCCAGGACCTATATAATAGGCAGTGTCAGAGGAAAGCCCATAAAATTGTCAGAGACTCTAGTCAGACTGTTTTCTCTGCTACCGCACGGCAAGCTGTACTGGAGCGCCAAGTCTAGGACCAAAAGGCTCCTCAACAGCTTTTACCCCCAAGCCATAAGACTGCTGAACAATTAATAAAATCGCCACAGACTATTTACATTGACCCCCCCTCCCCTTTGTACACTGCTACTACTCGCTGTTTATTATCTATGCATAGTCATTGTTGGTTAAGGGCTTGTAAGTAAGAATTTCACGGTAAGGTCTACACTTATTGTATTCGGCACGTGACAAAGTTTGATTTGATTTGAAACTTTATTTAACGTTTGGAATCTTATGTTATAGTTTAGGGGCAACAGAGAGCCTAGCATTTAAGAGCGTTAGACCAGTAACCGAAAGGTCGCTTGTTCTAATCCCCGAGCCGACTAGGTGAAAATCTGCCGATGTGCCCTTGAGCAAGGCACTTGACTCTAATTGCTCCTGTAAGTCGCTCTATTGAAGAGCGTCTTCTAAATGACTAAAATTTAAATAGTTTGTCTTCTGGGGATAGAACTGTTTACTTAATTACAGTACATTCTTGTTAGAACAGAAAACAAATATCAACAATGCTTTTTCTCATTAGTATTTTAATTGAGCATGGCGTTGATTGCTCCCCTCAGGGGCTAACTAGCAAATGAGTTATGAATTACACATATTGTGTTGAAGGCACCTGTATGTCATCACAGACTCAAATGTGTGAAATAGCTACCGTGTAGACAATATAAGGGTTAGATGGCAGGGCCTTGTTTATGCAAAGTCTACTGTATTTCACCAATGTATATCTGATTGAATGAATGGACATTTTAACCACATACAGTACTAAGTACTATTGTCATGTCTACTAACATGGTAGGACTGAGAAAGCATCCCTTTGGACAGATTCAATGAACAGTGGTGTATCAGGAAAGCTGCAGCATCTGTTGCATGAAATAACAATGATCCAAATGTCCCAGACAAAGTTTAAGCCTGAAGGAATCAGATGCTTCCTGCTCTGCCAGATGATCTTCCATTCTCATTCTCTTCTCCAACTCAGGGTCTCTCTCTCTCTCCCCATCTCCTATTCTCTCTCTCCTCCCTCCTTCTCTCCCTCCCTCTCTTTCTCTCCCTCCCCTCCCTCACTCTCTCCAGAGCCCCCAGGATTTTATCAGACACAGCAGATTGCTACAGCTTATCCAAAATTCCACGTTATTTTGTTTTGTCTCCCCCTCTTCTCCTCTCTTCCCCTTGCTTGGTGGATTTCCCTTGGATTTTCATGTGGTTTGTTTTGGTGTGTGTGTGTGTGGGGGGGGGGGGGTTGCTGGAGAATAGAGGGCTGCTATGCCTCAGTGAAGCACATCCCTCCTCTAGAATGAGCAGGGATAATGGAGAAAAGGGACACAGTGTCTGTCGGAGCCACTGTAGAGGGGGGAGAGAGAGGGCTGGACTGGACTGACAACACACACAGGTCTAGGAGGACACACTCAGGACCAGAGGGGTAATCGGTAGGCCAAGCAGCCAGCCAGGCAGAAACTTGAAAGGAGGTATCTTCTCTGAAAACATCCAGGGCAGCGAGCAATTTGGCAGGGAGAGGGTGTGTGTGTGTGGTGGTAGTGGTGGTGGGTGTAGAGAGAGAGAGAGAGGTAGCTCCCACTACCTTCAACTCAACCAAAGTGGCAATAAAGCCCAAACTTTTCCCCCTCCATACATCTATTTCCTCCTCCATTTCCTCCTTCCTCCTTGTGATATGCAGGCCCAGCAGCATCCCTACTAGCACCCTGTTAACCACAGCAGAATCCCTACTAGCAGCCTGTTAACCACAGCAGCATCCCTACTAGCAGCCTTTTAACCACAGTAGCATCCCCGCTAGTAGACTGTTAACCACAGCAGCATCCCCGCTAGCAACCTGCTAATCGACATTCTGAGGAGAACTAAAGAGATGGAGAAACATTCAACACAGTAACTGATGGATCCATCCACCGCCAGCCTCTGATACCACAGGACAATCAGGACCAGTAAATTCACACACTGGGGTCTCAAACATTCTCACCTCCCATTTATATCAGTTATCATCGGCTTGGAGAACAGAGAACACCTCTCTCTATCTCTCTCTCAAGAGGCCCTTTGGGCGGCGACACGGCTTAAACGACAGCGTCATTATCCGGACGAGAGCTGATAGCGAGATAATCCTGCCCAAGCACACTATACAATCCATTGTCCACAACTTTGGGTTGAGTGGACAGGACAGGAGAGGAGAGGAGAGGAGAGGAGAGGAGAGGAGAGGAGAGGAGAGGAGAGGAGAGGAGAGGAGAGGACAGGAGAGGACAGGAGAGGACAGGAGAGGAGAGTGGACATGACAGGACAGGAGAGGAGAGGGAGAAGAGGATGGAGGAAGAGAGGGACGATGGCTACACAACTTGGTTCACTGAGATTATGAAGCAGGTGACCTGGCTTTATTAAGAGTGCAGATTCCCCTGAGAGGAAAATGTGCAATCTAAAATGCCTCCTCTTCCATATCAACCCACATATGGACCCATAGTAGTCGAATGCAGCTTGTTGCATGGCGTAGTGAATCATCCTGAGTCTGACCATGGTGTAGTGAATTAATCCTGAGTCTGACCATGGTGTAGTGAATCAAGCCTGAGTCTGACAATGGTGTAGTGAATCAAACCTGAGTCTGACCATGGTGTAGTGAATCAATCCCTAGTCTGACAATGGTGTAGTGAATTAATCCTGAGTCTGACCATGGTGTAGTGAATCAATCTTGAGTCTGACCATGGTGTAGTGAATTAATCCTGAGTCTGACCATGGGGTAGTGAATCAATCCCTAGTCTGACAATGGTGTAGTTAATCACTCCTGAGTCTGACCATGGTGTAGTGAATTAATCCTGAGTCTGACCATGGTGTAGTGAATCACTCCTGAGTCTGACCATGGTGTAGTGAATCAATCTTGAGTCTGACCATGGTGTAGTGAATTAATCCTGAGTCTGACCATGGTGTAGTGAATCAATCCCTAGTCTGACAATGGTGTAGTGAATCAAACCTGAGTCTGACCATGGTGTAGTGAATCAATCCTGAGTCTGCATGGCGTAGTGAATCATCCTGAGTCTGACCATGGTGTAGTGAATCAATCCTGAGTCTGACCATGGTGTAGTGAATCAATCCTGAGTCTGACCATGGTGTAGTGAATCAATCCTGAGTCTGACCATGGTGTAGTGAATCATCCTGACTCTGACCATGGTGTAGTGAATCAATCCTGAGTCTGACCATGGTGTAGTGAATCAATCCTGAGTCTGACCATGGTGTAGTGAATCATCCTGAGTCTGACCATGGTGTAGTGAATCATCCTGAGTCTGACCACGCATGTTCAGACATACTAGGTCTATGCAGGGTAGCCTAGTGGTTAGAGCATTGGACTAGTAACCAGAAGGTTGCAAGTTCAAATCCCCGAGCTGACAAGGTACAAATCTGTCGTTCTGCCCCTGAACAGGCAGTTAACCCACAGTTCCTAGGCCGTCATTGAAAATAAGAATTTGTTCTTAACTGACTTGCCTAGTTAAATAAAGGTTAAACAATTAAAAAAATAAAAATAAAAAAATGTCTGAAATGGCTCTCTATTTCGTATGCAGTGCCCAGTTGTTGACCAGGGAGTAGGGTGTCATTTCAGACACAACCTAACGATGGTCAGGGCTAGCCTGGTTCCAAATCTGTTTGTGCTGTGTAGCCAACTCCTATGAGCGTGGCATGACAATGGCCATAGGAGTTGGCAAGGCATCACAAGCTGATCTGAGACCAAGCTAGTCTATCAGCAGGAGGCTCAGAGGAGAGATCAGCCCACATGGATGGAGGAATGGAGGTTGCGTGCCTCTCAAGGCAATATTTCTCCTCTGATCTCTGGAAGGAATGTGAGAGGAGGTGATTCTGGACTGATACTGGTAGTGTAGCTGGCACTGCTCTACTGGGCTAGATTATCCCTCCTTACAGGCCTGTTCTGATGGATAGATTAGGATAGGAGATGTGATACTGGCCACTGGGACAGAGGTGATAATGACCCAGTCACAGAGCCTTATACAGTTTCTCTCTCCCACACCTGGGCTGTGATAATGATCACCATCACTTTGGCCAACAACAACTCAGTGACATGTCCAGTCCTCCAACAGCATATTACTGCACAGTGACTGTAACCTTTCCTCTATACAGTCATCCCACTGGGCAAAAACTGGTTGCATCAACGTTGTTTACACGTCATTTCAACAACAAACTGTTGATGTTGAATCAACATGGAAAACTGATTGAATCGTCTTTAATTTCCCCCCCAGCTTTTAACCTAAATGAAATAAAATGGTGAAATGTGTTGTTGATTTCACATTGAATAAACAATAGGTGACATCTCAACCAATTGTAAATCAAAAATAGACGTAGAAATTACATCAATGCCCAGTGGGAGGGGCCTCACTACCACAAGGTCCGTTTAAACCTTTTCAAAGCAGAGGGGCCTCCTATGAAGGTATAGTGGTGATCCCACCACCACTTCCACCAGAACATCTTAAGACCCGAAAGGGAGGATGGCATAGGGCCCCTAAATCGGGTTAGAGCCCCTAAATGGGGACAGGGCCTCTAAATGCTCCAGTGAAGTGCTTAAGCAGCTAGAGAAGCCAGGAAGGAGCACACTGATCCTAAATTCTTCTCCCTGATCTCACACACACACACACACACACACACACACCACTAACACTAACACCCCCCCTACACACACCCACACACACACACACACACACACACACACACACACCACTAACACTAACAACCCCCCTCCACACACACACACACACACACACACACACACACACACACACACACACACACACACACACACACACACACACACACACACACACACACACACACACACACACCACTAACACTAACCACCCCCTCCACACACACACCACTAACACTAACCACCCCCTCCACACACACACACCACCCCTGTCAGATGAAAAGGGCCCTGCAGTAAGCCCCACCACGGCCCTCCACCAGGTGACTCAGTGACCGCTCCACCACTCTACGATAAAACGCTCATCAATCACTGGGACTAATCTCAGGTTCAGGCTGACACCTTCATTGTTCTGGGGTTTCTATAGCTGCTGCCTCCACATAAAGTGTTATAATGCCAGCTATACTAAGCAAATGGACCGTCTGCTCTCCATAGAGCCATTCTAAAGTGGGTACTGTATGTCTTTGATGTGCTGTATGCAGCACTGACAGCAGTCTAAGGATTATCTGGTAGTGTAGCTGTAAGCACAGTCTGAAGGTACACTACATGACCAAAAGTATGTGGACACCTGCTTGTCAAACATCTCATTCCAAAATCATGGGCATTTATATAGAGTTGGTCCCCCCTGTTCTGCCATAACAGCCTCCACTCTTCTGAGAAGGCTTTCCACTAGATGTTGGAACATTGCTGCGGGGACTTGCTGCCATTCTGCCGCAAGAGCATTAGTGAGGTCGGGCACTGATGTTGGGTGATTAGGCCTGGCTTGCAGTCGGTGTTCCAATTCATCCCAAAGGTGTTCAATGGGGTTGATGCCAGGGGTCTTTGCAGGCCAGTGAGGATCTTCCACAACGATCTCGACAAAACATTTCTGTATGGACCTCGCTTTGTGCACGGGGGTGTTGTCATGCTGAAACAGAAAACGGCCTTCCCCAAACTGTTGCCCAAAAGATGGAAGCACAGAACCGTCTAGAATGTCATTGTTTGCTGTAGCTTTAACATTTCTCTTCACTGGAACTTAGGGGCCAAGCCCGAACCATGAAAAACAGCCCCAGAACATTATTCCTGCTCCACCAAACTTTACAGTTGACATTTGGCATTAAGGAAGGTAGCGTTCTCCTGGCATCCACCAAACCCAGATTCGTCCGTCGACTGCCAGATGATGAAGTGTGATTCATCACTCCAGAGAACACGTTTTCACTGCTGTCCAATTGCGACGAGCTTTACACCACTCCAGCCGACCCTTGGCATTGCGCATGGGGATCTTAGGCTTGTGTTATCAGCTGCACAGCCATGAAAACCCATTTCATGAAGCTCCCGACGAACAGTTCTTGTGATGATGTTGCTTCCAGTGGCAGTTTGGAACTCCATAGGGAGTGTTGCAGCTGAGGACAGACAATGTTTATGCAGTTGACCGGGGCAGCTCTAGAAGGGGAGAAATTTGACGAACTGACTTGTTGGAAAGGTAGCATCCTATGACAGTGCCACGTTGAAAGTCACTGAGCTCATCAGTAAGGCCATTCTGCTGCCAAGGTTTTTCTATGAAGATGTCATGGCTGTGTTTCATATAGCTGTCAGCAAAAGGTGTGGCTGAAATAGCCAAATGCACTAATTTGAAGGGGAGTCTGTTATTTTACCAGGTTGACTAAGTTGACTGAGAACACGTTCTCATTTACAAAAACGACCTAGGGAATAGTTACAGGGGAGAGGAGGGGGATGAACGAGCCAATCGTAAACTTACAATTGTTGGCCAAATACATTTAAACTCAGTTTTTCACAATTCCTGACATTTAATCCTAGTAAAAAATCCCTGTTTTAGGTCAGGTAGGATCACCACTTTATTTTAAGAATGTGAAATGTCAGAATAATAGTAGAGAGAATGATTCATTATAGCTTTTATTCCTGTCATCACATTGCCAGTGGGTCAGAAGTTTACATACACTCAATTAGTATTTGCTAGCATTGCCTTTAAATTGTTTAACTTGGGTCAATTTTTTTGGGTAGCCTTCCACAAGCTTCCCACAATAAATTGGGTGAATTTTGGCCCATTCCTCCTGACAGAGCTGGTGTAACTGAGTCAGGTTTGTAGGTCTCCTTGCTCGCACACGCTTTTTCAGTTCTGCCAACAAATTTTCTATGGGATTGAGGTCAGGGCTTTGTGATGGCCACTCCAATACCTTGACTTTGTTGTCCTTAAGCCTTTTTGCCACAACTTTGGAAGTATGCTTGGGGTCATTGTCCATTTGGAAGACCCATTTGCGACCAAGCTTTAACTTCCTGACTGGTGTCTTGAGATGTTGCTTCAATAAATCCACATCATTTTCCTACCTCATCTATTTTGCGAAGTGCACCAGTCCCTCCTGCAGCAAAGCACCACCACAACATGATGTGCCACGCCCGTGCTTCACGGTTGGGATGGTGTTCTTCGGCTTGCAAGCCTCCCCTTTTTCCTCCAAACATAACGATGGTCATTATGGCCAAACAGTTGTATTTTTGTTTCATCAGACCAGAGGACATTTCTCCAAAAAGTACAATCTTCCTCCCCATGTGCAGTTGCAAACCGTAGTCTGTCTTTATATGGTGGTTTTGGAGCAGTGGCTTCTTCCTTGCTGTGTGGCCTTTCAGGTTATGTCGACATAGGACTCGTTTTACTGTGGATATTGATAATTTTGCACCTGTTTCCTCCAGAATCTTCACAATGTCCTTTGCTGTTGTTCTGGGAATGATTTTCACTTTTCACACCAAAGTAAGTTCATCTCTAGGAGACAGAACATGTCTCCTTCCTGAGCGGTATGATGGCTGCATGGTCCCATGGTGTTTATACTTGCATACTATTGTTTGTACAGATGAACGTGGTACCTTCAGGCATTTGGGAATTGCTCCCAAGGATGAACCAGACTTGTTGAGGTCTACAAATTTTTTTCTGATGTCTTGGCTGATTTCTTTTGATTTTCCCATGTCAAGCAAAGAGGCACTGAGTTTGAAGGCAGGCCTTGAAATACATCCTCCAATTCACTCAAATTATGTCAATTAGCCTATCAGAAGCTTCTAAAGCCATTACATAATTTTCTGGAATTTGCCAAGCTGTTTAAAGGCACAGGCAACTTAGTGTATGTAAACTTCTGACCCACTGGAATTGTGATACAGTGAAATATAAGTGAAATAATCTGTCTGTAAACAATTGTTGGAAAAATGACTTGTGTCATGCACAAAGTAGATGTCTTTACCGACTTGCCAAAACTATAGTTTGTTAACAAGAAATTTGTGGAGTGGTTGAAAAACAAGTTTTAATGACTCCAACCTAAGTGTATGTAAACTTCCAACTTCAACTGTATAGTGTAGCTTTGTATGAATGATGCTGAGTGAAATGATGAAGGATATTTTTGATCCAGCCAACTTCCCATTGGGCACAAACATTAGTCTGTTTTTTTATTTACAATTGGTTGTGTTGTCAACTAAAGTGAATCCATCATTAACTTAACAAAACATTTCACCATGAAATTGGATTTAGGTCAAATGTGCTTTAAAAATAATAATAATTCCTTTACGTTGATGACAACAAATCCAATCCGTTTTTCACATTGATTCAACGTCATCACATAGTTTTTATTTTTTTATTTTGTGGAAATAACATTGATTCAATCAGTTTTTGCCCAGTGTTTTAACATGACAGATATTGAGAAAGTCTTGAGAATGGCCTTGTGCTGAAATGTTGATATTTAATAGTTTCAAATATATCCTCTGTTGTTTTTCTACTTTTCAAATTTGATGTAAATGGAACATTTTATCATTTCAAATCAATGAGTGAATCGTATAGGCTTTGTTTTTTTTGTAATGCAAAAAAGCATCCTCCTTGACTTCCAGCCCTCTTCCTGGACCCTGGAGGACCTCATGATAACATCGATAAACTGGCCCCTAAAGAAACACCATCAGAATGGTGCCCTGCAATAAAAATCAGGCGGGGCCCCAGGAAATGTTCATATTACCCATTGCTTTAAGAGGTTTGGGCATATCTCCGATAATAAGGAAACCCTCTAGCTATCACTTCACTTTATTTTCTTTCTTTATTTCCCCAAAATGAGCAGAATTTCTTCACCAATCTATCTAGTCAAAGCCCTTGGAAAGGCTAACAAAAACACTTGCATGTCCTGAAATAAATACAGCAATTTCAGTGTTCATCCTCCCTCCTTCACTCTGCATGTCCAGTATATCTATGACCTCTCTCTCTCTCTCTCTCTCTCTCTCTCTCTCTCTCTCTCTCTCTCTCTCTCTCTCTCTCTCTCTCTCTCTGGTCTAAACAAAATTATCTTTTACATTTCTCACTATGGAGAACACCTTGTTTCATGCCCCACTGCATAGATAAACAGAGCAGATAGGAGGGTATC
The DNA here is from genome assembly GCF_057628025.1 of Oncorhynchus mykiss. Classification (NCBI taxonomy): domain Eukaryota; kingdom Metazoa; phylum Chordata; class Actinopteri; order Salmoniformes; family Salmonidae; genus Oncorhynchus; species Oncorhynchus mykiss. Next base: position 41,984,549 of record NC_143043.1, read on the forward strand.
ACTGTACGCAACGTTCTCTCTGTTCAGATTTGTGTGTACGTGCATGTGTGTGTGTGAACCATGCAACGTTTGGAATTATTGAAGCTGGCAGACAGACAGATGGAAATGAAAAGTGTTTATCTCCCGGTAAGACTGATGTTTCTGTCAAATGGGGCTGGCATCAACATAAAGCATCTCTCTGTCTCTCTGTATAGTGTCATATGAGAGATTTAAAACCTGTCTGTACAATGAGGTGCTCCTCACTCTAACCTGTTAGGCTTGGAGTCTGTAATAATTGAATCATAATGGGTATACAGTTTCACACTCTTCCCTTTGGAAAAAAAATCTTAGGTCACACAATTTCAACCAAACTTTTGTTCAAGAAGAAGAGCCTAGAGAAACCATTATCTAGAATATAATTCTAATAATCATTTCTAACACATTTGGCCAACACCCCCTCAGACATTTAAAACACTTGGAATGTAAAGGTGAGATCATCCCAAGTCCTTATGGTTATAGAAGCCATGGAGGATCTGTGACAGATGTCAAAGACTAGTAGTAAACAAAAGTGGTCTGTACTGGGTGGTTCGAGCCCTGAATGCTGATTGGCTGACAGTCGTGGTATATTGGAATGTATACAACGGGTATGACAAAACATTTATTTTTACTGCTCTAATTACGTTTGTAACCAGTTTATAATATCAATAAGGCACCTTGGGGGGTGGGGGGTGTATGTGGTATATGACCAATATACCACGGCTAAGGGATGTATGCAGGCACTCCTCATTGCATTGTGCATAAGAACAGTCCTTAGCCATGGTATATTGGCCAAATATCACACCCCCTCGGGCCTTATTGCTTAAATATTCCCATTTGTATTCAGTAGTGAGAGAAGAGACCTTCAGTGTGGATGTCCAGAAATGCGTGTCCTGTAATGAGTATTGTGTCCAGTACGACTTACCTTGGAAGGTGACCACAGGGTGCTCTCTCCGGGTGCACTCCGGCCGGGAAAGGTACAGGGAGGCGGGCGTGGGGTCGGGTGGGGAGAGGAGCAGGAGTTTCTGGGACAGCGCGATGGGGAGGGGCAGCAGGAGCAGGGGGAGGAGCAACATGCCAGGCACAGACATGGGGGTGGCGTACCGCGGCAACGCTGCCATCACGGTGATGGGGCGGAGCCTCTCCTCTAGCTGCCAAGGTGGGACTCTGGAATATAACTGTGAGAAAAGAAGAAGGGAAGAAAGAGAGGAAGTTAGAAATAACGAGGAGACATGGAGGAGACATGTCATGCAGAGCCTGTGGTTGTGTGGTAATATTTCTGGTTCTCTACATATACAGTGCCTTGCGAAAGTATTCGGCCCCCTTGAACTTTGCGACCTAATTTTGCACGCCCAATTTTTCAGGTTTTGATTTGTTAAAAAAGTTTGAAATATCCAATAAATGTCGTTCCACTTCATGATTGTGTCCCACTTGTTGTTGATTCTTCACAAAAAAAATACAGTTCTATATCTTTATGTTTGAAGCCTGAAATGTGGCAAAAGGTCGCAAAGTTCAAGGGGGCCGAATACTTTCACAAGGCACTTGTGCCCCTGTTTCTCTCCCTTGTGCCCCTGTTTCTCTCCCTTGTGCCCCTGTTTCTCTCCCTTGACCCCCTGTTTCTCTCCCTTGTGCCCCTGTTTCTCTCCCTTGTGCCCCTGTTTCTCTCCCTTGACCCCCTGTTTCTCTCCCTTGTCCCTCTGTTTCTCTCCCTTGTGCCCTTGTTTCTCTCCCTTGTGCCCCTGTTTCTCTCCCTTGTGCCCCTGTTTCTCTCCCTTGACCCCCTGTTTCTCTCCCTTGTCCCCCTGTTTCTCTCTCTTGTGCCCCTGTTTCTCTCCCTTGTGCCCCTGTTTCTTTCCCTTGTGCCCCTGTTTCTCTCCCTTGACCCCATTTCTCTCCCTTGTGCCCCTGTTTCTCTCCCTTGTGCGCCTGTTTCTCTCCCTTGTGCCCCTGTTTCTCTCACTTGTGCCCCTGTTTCTCTCCCTTGTGCCCCTGTTTCTCTCCCTTGTGCCCCTGTTTCTCTCCCTTGTCCCACTTGTTTAGCTCCCTCTCTGATTTCACAACTGTCTGAATAAAGCGTAGAAAATATGAGAGAGAGAGAGAGAGAGAGAGAGAGAGAGAGAGAGAGAGAGAGAGAGAGACTACGAGCAGCCAAGTCTGTGAGGTACCCCTGACCTCACCATAATCATTCAAAGTACGCAATTAAACCTCAGAAGTTAATTTAACGGCTGATTAATGTTGGAAAATTGAATAAGAGGATGGTGGATTGTTCAATGGGGTGCAACGTACCAAAACCCTGTGTGCTTAAAATCTATGGCTCAAAGAAATGTACTTAACACAAGAAAAATGCACTCCACAGCTACTCTCTACAGAGAATGTTTTTTGTAAAAATTGTTTTGAGCAGATGACGCACATGAATAGCTGATAGTCATCTCATCTCTCACAGTGCTGAAGCAGCCTTGGTATTATGGCACAGACCTGGGTTCAAGTACGATTTGAAATAATTTCAAAAACTTCAGCTGGGCTTGATTGAGCTTACCTATAGCAATGAATCCAATAGAATAGTCAGAAAATGGAAAACCCCGCCCATCTTGGCACTCCAGGCAGGCTAAAGCAAACGCTAGAAGTATTTGAAAGATTTCAAGGCACTGCATCTCTTTTGAATACTCTGTTTATTCAGTTTTACACACAAGCCAACATACATTTTTTAAATCTTTATTTAACTAGGCAAGTCAGTTAAGAACAAATTCTTATTTTCAATGACAGCCTAGGAACAGTGGGTTAACTGCCTTGTTCAGAATGACAGTTATGTACATTGTCAGCTTGGTGATTTAAACTTGCAACCTTTCGGTTACCAGTCCAACACTCTAACCACTAGGCTACGCTGCCACCCCTAAATAATATACTCAACTAGAAGAAAATAAAAAATACATTTTTTTTTAAAAAATTTGCTTTAAAGATACCGTACTTTAGACAAGTTAAACACACCGGGCAGAAGGCTACAAAGGTTAAAGGGCCATAGGTAGTACAGGGACAGAGCAGAAACCTCACCATTGTTCCTGTAAACAGACAAGGGATAGGTGGAGAAATGCAAACATTCACAGACAGTCATGGCCACAGACCGACCATCCACTGGACCAAAAATAAAGTTTACAATGCTTTAAAATATATATATATATATATATATATATATATATATATATATATATATATATATATATATATATATATATATATATATATATATATATATATATATAATACTTGTATGTAAGCGTGAAAAAAACCCACAAATAAAACAGGGCAAAATAAGCTCAAATAAATAAACACAAATAAATGCTCATCCAACCCTTAAGTCACAGGGGAGTCAAACACAGACTTATCTTTGTTTTAATATGAATGCCATCAGAGATGGACTGTTTAAAGTAAGACCGGAATGGAGCCCAAGCCTCATTAAACAGTTTGGGGTTCCCACATGTATTGAATTAAAAAATGTCTAGTTTCAGAGAGCACAACACATCTCTCACCCAATATTTATAAGATGGGGGAGCTGCCATCTTCCAGTTCTGTAGTATTAGCCGTCTAGCTAAAAGAGTTGTACAAGCAACCGTGTCCGACTGGATTCTTGATAGGGGGGTACCCTTGGGCAGTACTCCAAAAAGGTCTGTAAGGGGAGAAGGATCTATAACTGTGTCATATATATCAGAGAAACATTTAAATATTCATTCCCAGAAACCTGACAGTTTATGACAGCCCCAAAACATATGCAACAGTGTGGCTGGTTCCGTTTAACATCGGACACAGGTAGGATCAAAATCAGAGAATATTCTTCCAAGTTTGGCCCCGGACCAGTGGATACAGTGAACCACCTTGAATTGAATGAGGCTGTGTCTAGTGCTAAAAGAGGACGAATGCACCCTGTGCAGCACAGATTCCCAGGCGTCTTCCCCAAGTTCCTCCCCCAAATCCTTTTCCCATCGAGTCTTTAAAGGCACCAAAGAAGGGTTCTGTAAGTCATGATTGATTGCATATACATCTGAAATTGTACCCCTAGGAAGCTTGTTCAGCTCAAAGATGCTCTCTATAGCTGTATTTGGAGGCCTATGGGGAAATTCAGGTATATTAGCTCTGACAAAGTTTCTAGTCTGGAGATAGCGGAAAAAGTGGGACTGGGGGAGGTTGAACTTTTCCTGTAGCTGAGCAAAAGTGGCAAATGGATCATCAAAGAATAATTGGGCAAGTGAGGAGAAGCCTAGTGAGTGCCAGATGGCAAAAGCCTCATCATCTAAAGATGGCGGAAATAAAATGTTCTGATTGATTGGGCCTGATAGAGAAAAGGCTAAACAGAACTGATTCCAAATTTTAAGAGACTGCTTTACAATTGGGTTGACACACTTTTTTGCCTAGGGACACTGGGAGAGACGAGCACAACACAGACGAAAGTGCAGCAGGTTTACACGATTCCGACTCCATCTGGACCCAGAGTGGTCTAGGACCAGTAGGATAAGTCTGCAGCCAGTACAGAAGGGCTCTGAAATTTGCAGCCCAATAGTAAATAAAAATTTGGTAGAGCTAAACCACCCAATGCCTTAGGCTTCTGTAAATGTTTTCTACCAATCCGTGGTACCTTGCCATCCCAAATAAAATGCATGAATGTTTGATCCAGTGAATTAAAAAAGATGTTGGAATAAAAATGGGTAAACATTGAAATAAATATACAAATTTGGGCAACATATTCATTTTAATTACATCAATCCTTCCAATAAGAGAAAGAGGTAGTGAATTCCAAAAAGTAAAATATTGTTTCAAACTGTCTGCTAGAGCAACAATGTTTTCCTGAAACAATTGTGAATATTTCCTTGTCACTTTAACTTCCAAATAGGTGAACTGATCCCGGACAATCCTAAACTGAAAACTTGTAAAATAGCACTTTAAAGCACCCTTATTTACAGGATAAAGCTCACTCTTGCCTAGATTCAGCTTGTACCCTGAGATTGATCCAAACCTTTTAAGAACAGATAAGGCAAGTGGCAATGAGGTATCGGGTTTAGAGATGAACGAAAGGAGGTCGTCAGCATATAGAGAGACTTTCTGCTCTAATCCCTTCCGGATTATTCCTTGAATGGCATCATTAGAGCGTAGTGCAATGGCGAGAGGCTTGATTGCCAAAACAAACAACAAGGGGGAGAGTGGACAACCCTGACTGGATCTGCGGTCCAAGGGAAAACAGAGAACAAGTTGATAGTCCGTACCGAAACCATGGGAGAAAAATAAAGAATCTTTATCCAGGCAATGAATTTGGGGTTAAAGCCAAATCTATAAAGGGCAGGTAGTCCCACTCAACGCGGTCAAAAGCTTTTTCCGCATCAAGTGAAACCACCACCTCCAGGTCCCCTGACGCTGGGGAGTACAGTATATTCATAAGGCGTCTAATATTGAAAAACAAATGCCTATTTCTCACAAAGCCAGTCTGGTCAGTGTATTACTTGGTGTAGCGAGCCTTCCATATGGATGGCTAAGAGCTTGGCTAGGATTTTGTAAGCACAGTTTAAAAGTGAGATTGGGCGATAGGATAGTAATGAGATTGAAGCCTGATAAAGACTAGGCGGTAGCTTTGAGGTATTAAGGCTCTCTGCAAATAATCGAGACAAGATTGGGTAAAGCAGACCAGAAAACATCCTGTAAAATTAGTTTGGAAAATCGTCCGGACCCAGTGATTTACCACTTTTCATTGTGGACACTGCATTCTTCTTCTAAACAGTCATGGGAGTCTGTATCAATTGAAGGCATATTCAAACCATTAAAGAATTAATCAATCATCAAAGGGTCTTGAGGAGATTCAGAGGTGTATAGCGCAGAGTAAAACTGTTTGAATTGATCATTGATCTCTTTATGTATAACTGTGGTGGCACCAGAGGGTCTTTACTTGTGGGATTAAACGTGAGGCCTCAGATTTACGGATCTGATGTGCAAGAAGTTTACTGGCCTTGTCCCCTTGTCCATACACTCTGTATCAAGCTCACAAGAGTAACTGTTCAGCTTGCCTGGTAGAAAGCTCATCAAATTCAGATTGGAGTAGTTGGCGCTCTTTATGTAGATCAGAGGAATGATCCGTAATATACTTCTCATCCAATGTGGCTATGGCTTCGCTCAGGTCCTGAAGTCGCTGAGAGCGAGCTTTGATTTGGTTGGCTGTATAAGAAATAATTTGGCCATATAAGTATGCTTTGAGAGACTCCCATATGGTAGAGCAGGGCATACCTGGTGTTGAATTAGTTTCTAGGAATAAGGTGATTTCAGAAGAAATGAAATTGACAAACTCCTTATCTGAGAGTAAAATGGGGTTAAGACGCCATTGATAACACATAGGAGGTCGCTGGGGAAACTCTAGTTCAAATAGTAATGGTAAACGGTCAGAAATAACAATACTCTCGTAAGTACACCGTCGAAGGTTAGTTTTATGTCCAAAAAGAGGTAATCAATGCGGGAATATTTTTTGATGAACATGTGAATAAAATGAATACTGTCTATCTGTAGGATGTAGGAAATGCCAGGCCTCACACACAGCATATTTCTGAAGAAAAGATTGAATAAGTAGGGCACATTTAGATGGGCCTGTAGTTCTTTGTGAGGACTTGTCAAGAACTGGGGACATTGTACAGTTAAAATGCCCCCCTAAAATCAACAAATGGGAATCTAAATTGGGTATAGCAGATAAAAAGGAAGAAATTAAATTTGTGCCATCCCAATTGGGAGCCTAAACACTAGCCAAAACAAGAGGGGTAGAAAACAGTTCACCGGTTACTATGACGTATCGTCCCTTAAGATCAGCAATAACCTCAGAAGCTACAAAGGGAGTAGATTTATCAACCAAAATGGCAGCACCTCTTGATTTACTATGAATGTTAGAGTGGAACACTTGACCAACCCAGTCCCTACTCATCCTAAAATGCACACCAGTCCTCAAGTGAGTCTCTTTCAAACCCTTTAAGTGTAAGCACCGTCTTATGCTTCACAGGGTTGTTAACCCCTTTGATGTTCCACGAAATGTACTTAATTGTATTATTTCGGCCACCCTGAGCACTCCCGTTATACAACCCTGTCACTAGAGCATAGAGTGGAAAAGCAATGAATAACCAAAAACCCCAGAATAACTTGTCTCAGAGTAATAATGTATGGTGCAAGATACTTGGCAAAAGTACAGAAAAAACAACAAAAAAGACAGAATGACAACATTATAACTGAACAAGGAACTGAACCTCCCCCCAACCACCTCCCCACATCCCAGACAATACCTCCCCAAACGAGGTACAAGCCTAAATAGAACATGTTCTCTTCGCACAGTATGTCTGTGAGAGTGCGGTGTTAAACCCAAACCCACAGTCCCACTCTTTAAAGTCGCGTTTTGTGTTAGTGGATCAAGCAGCAAAAAGAGAAAAAAATAAAAGTGAATCCCTTGTGCAAACAAAATGACAAAAACATTACTTGTAGATGTATATCATTTTTTCCCAGTCTTATAACAGGCATTGAGAGAGAAAATAAATCAAATGTATAAAGGCTCTCAACCAAAAACCTAATTTGAAATAAGCAAATAATATTAAGACGTTCAAAAAATTAAAAATAATAATAACTGTCTAGTGTCGTGGAAGAATCAGAATTTGTTGGTAACATATGTAAGATGTTTTATATTCATCAAATGTGTGTAAATTACTTCTCATCAAGAATGTTATTTTTGTATAATACTGTGGCAGGGTTGCAGGTATCTGTTCTATGTCAAGACATGGGCATGGGCCGCAGAGAAGGGAGAGGTCAAAGTATCATCATGTGTAAACATATCTCTTGGCTCCACAATGTCTGTGTGCCAGTCAGTGTGTCTCTGTGATCTTGTCAAGATAGGATTGGTTGTATTTAGAGTTGGTTGTATCTAAATTACAATTTGATATATGCCTGTTGATATGGAGGGTTGGTTTATGGTTCTGGGGTTTGAGTAAGGAGACAAAGCTGAACGATGAATTATGCCGATGCTGTCTTATCCTGTGTGTGTCTTTGCTATAAAGGACCTCATTTGAAATGTGGAAGGGGCTCTCAGAGAATTCATGGTTAGACACTGAATTGCCTGAGAGTCACAGGATTGTGATAGAGCTGATATACAGTGCCTTGCGAAAGTATTCGGCCCCCTTGAACTTTGCGACCTTTTGCCACATTTCAGGCTTCAAACATAAAGATATAAAACTGTATTTTTTTGTGAAGAATCAACAACAAGTGGGACACAATCATGAAGTGGAACGACATTTATTGGATATTTCAAACTTTTTTAACAAATCAAAAACTGAAAAATTGGGCGTGCAAAATTATTCAGCACCCTTAAGTTAATACTTTGTAGCGCCACCTTTTGCTGCGATTACAGCTGTAAGTCGCTTGGGGTATGTTTCTATCAGTTTTGCACATCGAGAGACTGAAATGTTTTCCCATTCCTCCTTGCAAAACAGCTCGAGCTCAGTGAGGTTGGATGGAGAGCATTTGTGAACAGCAGTTTTCAGTTCTTTCCACAGATTCTCGATTGGATTCAGGTCTGGACTTTGACTTGGCCATTCTAACACCTGGATATGTTTATTTTTGAACCATTCCATTGTAGATGTTGCTTTATGTTTTGGATCATTGTCTTGTTGGAAGACAAATCTCCGTCCCAGTCTCAGGTCTTTTGCAGACTCCATCAGGGTTTCTTCCAGAATGGTCCTGTATTTGGCTCCATCCATCTTCCCATCAATTTTAACCATCTTCCCTGTCCCTGCTGAAGAAAAGCAGGCCCAAACCATGATGCTGCCACCACCATGTTTGACAGTGGGGATGGTGTGTTCAGGGTGATGAGCTGTGTTGCTTTTACGCCAAACATAACGTTTTGCATTGTTGCCAAAAAGTTCAATTTTGGTTTCATCTGACCAGAGCACCTTCTTCCACATGTTTGGTGTGTCTCCCAGGTGGCTTGTGGCAAACTTTAAACAACACTTTTTATGGATATCTTTAAGAAAATACTTTCTTCTTGCCACTCTTCCATAAAGGCCAGATTTGTGCAATATACGACTGATTGTTGTCCTATGGACAGAGTCTCCCACCTCAGCTGTAGATCTCTGCAGTTCATCCAGAGTGATCATGGGCCTCTCTGATCTCTGATCAGTCTTCTCCTTGTATGAGCTGAAAGTTTAGAGGGACGGCCAGGTCTTGGTAGATTTGCAGTGGTCTGATACTCCTTCCATTTCAATATTATCGCTTGCACAGTGCTCCTTAGGATGTTTAAAGCTTGGGAAATATTTTTGTATCCAAATCCGGCTTTAAACTTCTTCACAACAGTATCTCGGACCTGCCTGGTGTGTTCCTTGTTCTCCATGATGCTCTCTGCGCTTTTAACGGACCTCTGAGACTATCACAGTGCAGGTGCATTTATACGGAGACTTGATTACACACAGGTGGATTGTATTTATCATCATTAGTCATTTAGGTCAACATTGGATCATTCAGAGATCCTCACTGAACTTCTGGAGAGAGTTTGCTGCACTGAAAGTAAAGGGGCTAAATAATTTTGCACGCCCAATTTTTCAGTTTTTGATTTGTTAAAAAAGTTTGAAATATCCAATAAATGTCGTTCCACTTCATGATTGTGTCCCACTTGTTGTTGATTCTTCACAAAAAAATACAGTTTTATATCTTTATGTTTGAAGCCTGAAATGTGGCAAAAGGTCGCAAAGTTCAAGGGGGCCGAATACTTTCGCAAGGCACTGTAATTAAAGATGGACTTTGATAACTAACTCTGATTTGTGTTGTGGTTTGCTCCCATGATTTGGTAAATAGAGGAAATTTCCACGACATTAGTTTGACAATAAGACAACTTACAGCCAAGACCAAAAACTATGTGTGTGCAACGTTGAACATTTGCTGGGTGTAAATGACCTTCAAAACCTTTCAAATTGAAGTGAAGACCCCCCAAAACGTGTAGCCTCGGAACATTTACTGTTTACTGGGTCGGTACAAACAGACGCAGCAAACAAATAACCAAAAATATTTTGAGTCACTGAGACACTATGTAAACAAACTGAATAGGTGAACAAGACAGCCTGGAAACAAAGGAGTTAATGAAAACCTTAATACATTGAAATTAAAATGACTGAATGCTTGTAAGGCATGCACGCTAGATGCTAGATGATCAAAACATTAGATCACTTCAAATAAGCCTGAATGGGTTTGCCAACTATACAAGACTAGCCTGTTATAACTAAACATAATTGTACCACAGGTGGGCTATTTACTTACTATCCACAGTTCGCACGCAACAGTTGCTTATCTATGAGCAAGTTCAAGACTTCTTGATGTGACGTTGAATGAGCCATAGCCTCATACGGAGAATCAAATGTGTAGTCTTTACCATCATGAGATAGCCATATACGGGCCGGGAATCTCAGTCCATACTTTACACCTGGATGGTCCCGTAGTAGTCGTTTGGCCCGAAAGCAGTGCACTGCCTGGAAACAGTGGGGGAGTAGTCCTGGTAGATGGAGAAGCTCTGTCCTTGAAAGCTCAGAGTGGTATTGCGGGCTCGTTGGAGAATCTCCATCTTCTCATGGAAAAAGTGTACCCGAAGAATGATGTCACAGGGCCTCTCACCATCCCGGGGCTTTGGGCGCAGCAACCGGTAGGCACAATCAATCAGGGGCTTCTCATCCAAGGCAAGAACATCCTTCAGCAGCCCCCCCAAAAAAACAAATCCGTGGTGGGAGGCATTTCCTCTGACTCTGGGACCGATACCAGTCTCAGGTCATTGCGGCGAGAGAATCACTCTAAACTCACACAGCTCTCCTGCACCTTTTTCAGATCCGCAGCCAGGCGTTTCACGTCAGCCTCCAGGGAGGTAGTTAAGTTGGAGTCATTGGTAGCGGAGGTCTCCAGTGCTGCACTCATTGTAGTGTGCAACTCTGTTGTTGTTTTGAGTGATGTGATTGCTGGCACCGTCTCGTTCCACAGGATGGTTAGATCTGCTTTTAAAGTATCAGAAACCTCCTGTATTCAGGCCTCAATCGTAGCAACTACCTCCATTTTCATTTCAACTATCTCAGAGCGTAGTAGTTTGATGGCCTCTAGAATGTTCATTTCAGCGCCACCAGGCCAAGTCATACCCCCGGGTAAAGTGTGAGTCCCCGGGCCCTCAGACTCAGGAGAGGGCGGTGATAAGAGTCTTGTAGGCCGGGTTTTCTTAAAGTCATGTTTTTGGCCTTGTGTTTCATCGACACGCTGACATTTGAAAGCAAATTAGTCTTGGTTTTAACGGAAAGGGATCACCAAATTAATATTTGAAAATAAATATGGTTCTGCTGCAAAATTCACATAAACTTTAAGAATACTGCGGGAGCAAACGGAAAACACGTCAGTCGCACATGGCGCCCCTCCAACCTCCAAGGCACTGCATCTCAGTGCAAGAGGTGTCACTGCAGTCCCTGGTTTGAATCCAGGCCGCATTACAGCTAGCTGTGATTGGGAGTCTCAAAGGGCGGCGCACAATTGGCACAGCGTTGTCTGGGTTTGGCCGAGATAGGTCGTCATTGTAAATAAGAATTTGTTCTTAACTGACTTGCCTAGTTAAATGTAAAAAAAAAAAAAGGTCTGGTATGGCAGCCATCTTGGTTTAGCCACACCAGACTAGATGTCACATCTGCGCCTGCCACGTCCTCTACTGTTCATCCTGTGTCTCCCTAACCTGCCGCCTCTCCCTCTTTCTCTGTGTGTGTGTGATTTGTGTGGACGGAGACAGGTGTGCTGGAGGCAGAGCAGATCCCCACCAGCTGCAACATGTTCCATAATCAATACCTCTACAAATACTCAGCCCTGCCACTTCCTCGCTGCCAGATCATAAACTCTGCTCAGTCAGTATGCGGTTTTAGTATGCGTTTGTTCCTGCATAGATCCTGTTTTCATGTTGTGCCTGTTTTCCCTTGCCTGACGCTGTTTCCCTCTGCGCTACAGTTCTGTCCGCTCTGACTCTGGTCAGTCCCACTTCTCATCAGTCCTGCTACCATGTCCTGGACCCCCACTCTACTGCTTCCTTGGCTTCCTCTCCGGACCTGCTTACCCAGCCCCAACTCCCCTCGCTCCGGCCTCAGCCTCAGAACCTGGCTCCCTGCAACCCGCCCAAGCTTTCCCTGGCCTGCAACCCATCTTCCCCCTGTTTTCAATAAATACCTTGGTTACCTTATCTCAGTGTCCTCGTCTGAGTCTGCTCTTGGGTTCACCTGCTCCGCGTAACACTAAACTCTGTTAGATCGCCTTAAACAGCACCATACACCTCCTCCTCTGTAGTTAAAGTAATTTCTTGCAGACGTTATATACGAGGGAGTACAGCCTGGCTGAAGCCTGTAGTCCATCATCACCCACCCTCACCACTTCTTACAATGTCACCATTGAGTGACGTAATACCATAAGTAGATGAAAAACTGTAAGAGCATCAACTAACTTCTGCTCTCACAGTCACTGGATTAGATCTCCTTGTAATATTGTTCATTTTAATGGACCGATCAATAACACATTATTAGCTTGGTTGAGTTGCAAATCAACTGTATTTCCCACAATCAATTAACCCCCCCCCCCCCCCCCATCTCTCTCACTACAGCTGCTTGCTAATTAGGCGAATGCACAAGTTTGTCATTACAATACAGTAACAGTCAACAGACTCTGAAAGGAAGCCAAGGAAAACAGAAATGCCAATACTGGGTTACTGAGTGCATTCCTCATGCCAATCATAGAGAGAATAAGGCTGTACAATAATCTGCAGATATTTAAAGTGCAGAACAAACCCTTAGTGTTAGATAGGCACACCGCTATGTCAAGTACATTCAGACCTGGAAGTAGCCCGTAAAGTAAAAAGTGGAAGATGTATCAATTAAAATAGTGCTAGTAGAGAGAGAAGACAGGGAGGATCAGCAGCAGCTCTACAGCCCAGAGAGAGAAGACAGGGAGGACTAGCAGCAGCTCTACAGCCCAGAAAGAGAAGACAGGGAGGACCAGCAGCAGCTCTACAGCCCAGAGACAGAAGACAGGGAGGACCAGCAGCAGCGCTACAGCCCAGAGAGAGAAGACAGGGAGGACCAGCAGCAGCTCTACAGCCCAGAGAGAGAAGACAGGGAGGACAAGCAGCAGCTCTACAGCCCAGAGAGAGAAGACAGGGAGGACCAGCAGCAGCTCTACAACCCAGAGAGAGAAGACAGGGAGGACTAGCAGCAGCTCTACAGCCCAGAGAAAGAAGACAGGGAGGACCAGCAGCAGCTCTACAGCCCAGAAAGAGGAGCTGGTCTGAGCACAGACACAGTCAACTAAAGCCATGGGTAAACACTAACAGCAGGTAGAGGTGTGTGTTTATAGACGGTCTAATTAACAAGTTGCTAATTAGACTGGCAGTGTGTGTGTGTGTGTGTGTGTGTGTGTGTATGTGTGTGCGTGTGTGCGTGTGTGCGTGTGTGCGTGTGTGCGTGTGTGCGAGTGTGCGTGTGTGCGTGTGTGTGTGTGTGTGTGTGGGCTAGGATCCACTGTCACTTTGGGTTGACAGATTCATTAGTCCACATACACACATCAGATCACACACACACGTGTGCATGCCTGTGTCCACCACGGCTCCATTACAGAGGACCCTCAGAGGCCCACTAGGACAGACCCTCTATGACATCCTCCTTCTTGAAAGCAGTTTGCCAAGATAAAACCAATATGAAACCATTTCAGTTCAGTCAGCTGTCTGTCACACACTCACACACACACACTCACAGGGTGTGTTACAGCACATCAGAGTGCCTGGCTGGGAGAACAAGTCAGGCAGTTAATTATCCAGGGACTGTGGACAGTGTTCTCATAGCTTAGAGTGGAACTCTAAGCCAGGGCTTTGACTAGCGAATGCCCAAGCACATCCCCTGTCAATAGCCTTCTGATTATCGCGCATGGACCCCAGCACACACACACACACACACACACACACACACACACACACACACACACACACACACACACACACACACACACACACACACACACACACACACACACACACACACACACACACACACACACACACACACACACACAGGAGGCAGGAGGTCCAGTCATTGAGGTTGCTCTGATTTAATATGGTCTCTCTAAGCTCACTCACTCCCTCATTCACTTCCTCACTCCCTCCCTCCCTCCCTCCCTACCCCACTCCCTGCCCAGTGTATGTATCCCGTAGCCCTGGTAACAGGTAATATAATGAGCCAGTTCTTTAGTAGATGTGGGCAGGTAGAGTAGAATATTGACGCTGAGCCCCCAGTGTGTATCATCAGAGAAACCCTCCTGAAGAAAGAGAGAGAGAGAGAGAGAGAGAGAGAGAGAGAGAGAGCTCGAATATTGATGATGTAACATAGGCCATGAAAAATAGAAAAAACATCTAGAGGGAGGGGGATACGTCTTCTAGGTAAAAATGCTAAATATGTTTTCCTTACCCACTTAATGATACCCACATACTGCGTGTCTGAAAACAAGGTGAGAGAGGTTGAAGTCTGATAAAAGCTGTGAAATGTAAATAGTTGCGTAGCTTGCCAAGGGCCCTGGAGACAGAATAAAAGTCTATGAGGAGAGAGACTTTATATCTTTTCCCTTGATCATATTCTCTTCTCTGCTGTGGGGGGATTGTTGGAGATTGGGGGGGGGGGGGGTGCTGTTTGATACCCCCTGCTCCTCTTAGTCTCTCAGACCTTCCAAACTCAACAGCCTCATTCAAAATGTGGCCTTTCACTGAAACTAAAGGACTAGAGAAGCGGCGCGGTCGGGAGGGAGGCCATAAAAACTCCTTTAAAACACTCTGTTGTTTAATAATGTCAGGGGGAGTCTATCATATTCCACAGGGCCACTGGGCCAGCAGGTGTGTCAGACAGTTTCCCTCTCCCTACCAGCCATAAAGGTTTAAGATGAGTCACTGGCTCCCTCAGCTCCGTTCCACCATTTTGGAGAAGGATGATTTAGGGCCCCGAGGGCTCTGCCTGCACCTCCTCTCATCCGCATGGTGATGTGTCTACTCTACTACTTCTTATTACAATAGAAACCCCTTCAACTGAATCTCATCTGAATCAATTAAGACACTGATTAAATTGCTTCCAGCCCATCGGGAAAGCAATATCTGCATCCTAAATGGCACCATATTCCCTATGTAGTGCACTACTTTTGACCAGAGCCTTATTGACCCTGCTCAAACGTAGTTCACTATATAGGGTGTAATTTGGGATGCAGGCAATCACTGGTGTTACTCATAAAAAATAAAGTACTTGCTATCAGAGAAATAAATTATTTACTGCGAATGAACGGATGTGGATATTGATGTTTATCGAAATGAAATTGGTCATTTCTGTTGGGAAAGTCTATAAGGAGGATTGATTCCCCTCCAGTGGGTTCTTTGATGCATTTGATCATAATCTATGTTGATTAGATCTGATTGTTAGGTATCTTATATGAGGATTTATGAGGTGTCGTTGTCCCTGAGCCTTCTGTTGCATACAAACACTCACACAGACAAACACTGACAAGCACACGTACACGCACGCACACACAGACAGACACACACACACGTGCGCTAACCATGACATTAGCTTCTGTACCAGTGGAAAACCAACACCAGCTCATTAGATCAGAAGACACTGCCTCGCAGGCAGAAACAGAATTGATTTGCAGCAATGGGAAATATAGCATCTGCTCCTAGATTAAATCTACGTAACAGTTATTACCGAGTTATTACAGAGTTATTACAGAGTTATGACTGAGTTAAGAAGCACAATTAATATTTTGAATCAACATTTTTTATTTTTTATTTTATGCTGTCACAAAGCTAACAAAAAAGCAGCATTCCCCAAGAGAGGTTGGCCTTCACTTCAGCAGTGATAAGTTCATGAACTTCTTCGACGAAAAGATAATGATCATTAGAAAGAAAATGATGGATTCATCTTTTAATCTGCGTATTTCTCCAAAACTCAGTTGTCCTGAGTCTGCACAGAACTGCCAGTTTTTCTGAATCCTTTATCTCTCGAAACATACACTAAAATAGTCATGGCCTCTAAACCTTCCAGCTGACTACTAGAAAGAGCTATTTCCTGTGCTTGGCCCTCCTATGTTGAACATAATAATCGGCTCCCTATCCTCTGGATGTGTACCAAACTCACCAAGTGTCAGTAATAAAGCCTCTCCTGAAAAGCCAAACCTTGAACCAGAATTTGTTTTTAAACTATAGGCCTATATATCGAATCGAACCCATTTCTCTCAAAACTTTTAGAAAAAGCTGTTGCGCAGCAACTCACTGCCTTCGTGAAGACAAATAATCTATACAAAACGCTCCAGTCTGGTTTTAGACCCCATCATAGCACTGAGACTGCACTTGTGAAGGTGGTAAATTACCTTTTAATGATGTCAGACCAAGGCTCTGCATCTGTCCTTGTGCTCCTAAACCTTAGTGTCGCCTTTGACACCATCACCACATTCTTTTGGAGGGATTGGAAACCCTATTTGGTCTACACGGACAAGCTCTTGACTGGTTTAGATCTTATCTGTCAAAAAGACATCAGTTCATCTCTGTGGATGGATTGTCCTCTGGCAAATCAATTGCAAGTTTCGGTGATCCTCAAGGTTCCATTTTAGGACCACTATTGTTTTCACCATTAATTCCTATATTCCACTTGGTGATTTCATTCGGAAATACAATGTCAACTTTCACTGCTATGCGGACAACACACAGCTGTACATTTTGATGGAACATGGTGAAGCCCCAAAATTGCCTACCCTGAATGGTGGCAAACTTTTTACTTTTAAACTCAGACAAAACAGAGATGCTAGTTCTAGGTCCCAAGAAACAAAGAGATCTGCTGTTTTATCTGACAACTAAACTTGATGGTTGTACAATCGTGTTAAATACGGCTGCTAGACTCTTGACTAGAACCCCAAAATTAGATCACATTACTCCAGTGCTAGCCTCCCTACAATGGCTTCCTGTTAAGGCAAGGGCTGATTTCAAGGTTTTACTGCTAAACTACAAAGTAGTAGTAAGACATGCTCCTACTTATCGCTCCGATCTGGTCCTGCCGTACATACCTACACGTACACTACGGTCATAAGACAACGTATCTTTGCTGTCTTTACTAAGCAGTGTAATTACATTCACATGTTAAGGGTACGTTTTGGCTGTGCAAAGCCAAATAAGTATAGAATTTGGATTAAGCCACACAAAAACAACAGAAACACACAAAAAGCCCAGAAATGACAGAATAAGACCATACAATATGTCAGGAACTCTGACTAGACACCTTCATACCTGTGCTGTCTCTGTTGCAAGATTGATGTAATTCTCTCCATGTCAGCAAGTTCCCCACATAGACCTCACCACATATCTTTTGAGGGTGCATGTTCATTTTTCCAGCATTTTGTTACACATTTCCTTGCTGCTGCTAAAAGATCATCTATCTCTTTAAGTGGAGAGGAGTGGAGTGTATCCACAGGGACAATACCTAGAAGGAGATCACATGGATCCGCTTGAATAAAAATAGCGGTGATGTCCTGTACAACATGGAGAATTTCAGACCAAAAAGACTCGATTTTTGTGATATATATGTGATAAAGTACCTCAACTCAGCAAAAAAAGAAACATCCCCTTTTCAGGACCCTATCTTTCAAAGATTATTTGTAAAAAATCCCACAGCCCCCCCCCCAAGAAGAAAACAAAGTAAAAACAATGAATTCCATTCGCCACCCGCAAGAATCCAACAGTGCACCAACAACCAAGAGAATGAACTAAAGAGAAGAAAGAAAAGACAGAAGAAAACAGCAAACAACAATGCTTTAAAAACAAATAATAATACAAAAAAAACAAAGGACATCAAGGACAACTAAAATCATATCAGCAATGCCAACTGTATATGTTTGAGTGCATGTCTGGCACTATTACATGTGTGTGTGTGTCCTTGTATTTGAATGAGAGTGTGTGTATATGCATGTGTACAAACACCTGCAAGGCATCAGCCTCAGGCAAACCCGGCATTAGCTGTAAAAATACATCCCCCCCCTCAATGTCATTCAAACTTACTTTTTATTATTTATTTTTTTGACTACATTTTTGACTTTTATCTTTGACCATCATTCTATCTCCCGCACAGCAACTCCACTCCCACTTGTCTCCAATTCCACATCCCAACCCTCACATTCCCTTAGCCCATCCCACCTATCTCTGTTGGCCACCCTCTTCGGATTTCTACGCAACACATATCTTTCAACTATGCTGTGATGCTTAACGCACAATTTCAATCTATCTAATCAAATAGAATCGACATATTGCGTGTTGAAGATAAATAAATAATTTTACTAAGAGTATTAGTATATTAGTAATTTACTGACCCGGTCTCTCCAGACCTCCTAACAGTACTATTTCTAGGGTCAATTTTAGATCAATTTTCAGCCATTCCTGAACCTGAGACCAGAAACAGCCTACCTGAGGGCAATACCAAAATAAATGGTCTATTGATTCTGTATCCTCACAACAAAATCTGCAGAGGTTCAATGATTTTATGCCCCAAATATTCAAGATTAATAATTTTAGCTGGAAAGCACGAAGTCTTGAATCTTACGTTGTTTTATATATCAACTCATACACCCTGTAGCACATAATCGGTACATCAAAAATCTCTTCCCAACTATTTTGCAATCTGTATGGCACAGTTGTCAACATCCTGGTCCTCATCCTATTTATGCTATTTTTATTCCAGTTTTGATCCTTTATATTGGGCAGACAGACCAGTTCCCTACCTCCCTCCGCTGCCATCTGCCTCCTCCATTTTTGGGGGGTAATGCTGTAATCAATTGGTTGTACTCTTGGATTGAGAAGACTTTCCCGTACAATTCTGATAACACCATGAAGGACATAACTCTACCATTCCAATTTGCAACATCATTTAAGAACAGAATTCTATGATGACATTGACAGGGCGTGACAGGGTTAAAACTAATGAAATGTGTATGATGTCATACCATCATAACTCCGTGTCTATGGGTGTGTTCGTAAATACAATCTGGAGTGCCGGAGTGCACTCAGAGTCCGCTCTGGGCATTTGTAAATTCAGAGCATTGTCAGATTGTCAGTTCGTAAATTCAGAGCGTTGTCAGATTGTCAGTTCGTAAATTCAGAGTGTTGTCAGATTGTCCGTTCGTAAATTCAGAGCGTTGTCAGATTGCCCGTTCGTAAATTCAGAGCGTTGTCAGATTGTCCATTTGTAAATTAAGAGCGTTTCGCTCTCGGGGTGTTCAGAGCCACACTGGATGCTCTGGTCAAGGAGCATGGTTGATCCTAGAGTTCTGACCTCACTGTCGGAAGTCAAGCACCCAAGCTAACTGGCTAACGTCGGATAGCTTGCTAGCTAATTCCAAACACAAATGAGAGAATACCTCACTCTGACCATTTTACTTGCCCTAGCAGAGCTGATTAGGCTGTTTTCATGTTATCCAGAGCGTTGGTGACTGTAACTGTGCTGCTGGCGATCATTTAATTACGCTTTTTTTGCAGATGTTTACTGACACCGGCCATATTCAGCAGGTGTTGAGTGTTCATAAATTCATCAGTTATTCTGCAGTCTGGCACACTCAGACGCGAGTGATCTGAAATCAGAGTAGATAGCCAGAGTGAATCTACGAACACACCCTATATCATAACCATAATCCTAACAATAAAGTACCAGTCCACATTTTTGGAGTGCCAAAAAGATGTTCTATAAAAGGCAGTTGGTGCCTCCAGGTGCAGGTATAATTATACAAAGAGATCCACTGGTACAAAGTGATTTGACCCTTATATATCCCACCACAAAGGGCCAGACAACAAAAGAGAGTATATGGTTTTGTGTTTGTCTTCACTTTGCATTCTCTGAAGTGGAGACAGTCCAGAGTGAAACGTGTGTATCTTTATATTTGTGTTGTGCTACAGAATGTGTGTTTGGGTTCTGCTCCACACTCTAAGGGTACGGTATTGTTCGCTGGGGTACAAAAATATCAAAATACACTTAACGTACACTGTTAATCTGTTTTTGGAATTTGATCAGTTTTTGATTAGAATTTGATCAGTTTTTGATCAGAATTTGATCAGTTTTTGATCAGAATTTGATCAACTTACCGAATGAATCAACAGCATGATACTGTATAAACTGTATAATTATATATGTGTGCCTTGTAAGAGGTTATATTTGTTTCACCCGTAAGTGCTGTACCAATTCGACAGTAACTACTGCCGGTAATGTTTCCTTCCTTCTTAATAAAGTACCAGTCCACATTTTTGCAGTGCCAAAAAGATTTTGAACAATAATGGGTGCATGGTATTGTTGTTTCTCATTCATTAACATATTTGTAAGAGGCTATACTTGTTGCACATGTTAGTGAGAGTGCTGTACCAATTTAAGCGATATGTGGTAGTGGTTCCCTAACAAGGTGAAAAAATAAATAAAAAATACATTTAAATAGGGTACAGATTACAGTGGCAGCAATTGTTAATCCTTTAATGGTTGAGTGGCTAGCCATGTCCTTTTGGAAAAGAAGAAGTCCAGTCAGTTATACAGGTTAATGCATTCAACTGAAATGTGTCTTCCACATATAACCCTACCCATCTGAATCAGAGAGGTGCGGAGGGCTGCCTTAATCAACATCCATGTCTGGGGAGCAGCTGTTGTTTGGGTTTAACTGCCTTGCTCAAGGACAGAACTGCAGATTTTTACCTTGTCGGCTCGGGGATTTGATCCAGCAACTTTTCAGATACTGGCCCAAACACTCTAACCTACCAGGCTGCCTGCCGCCTCTTGATCTGTTTTGCCCTGGAGTCACTGTCAGATCAGAAACCTTTGTTAAAATCAAATCAAATCACATACTATTAGTCACATGCGCCAACTACAACAGTGAAATGTTTACTTACGAGCTCCTAACCAACAGTGCAGTTTAAATAAATACAGATAAGAATAAGAGATAAAAGTAACAAGTAATTAAAGAGCAGCAGTAAAAAATAACAATATATACGGGGGGTACCGGTACAGAGTCAGTGTGTGGCGGCACTGGTTAGTTGAGGTAGTATGTACATGTAGGTAGAGTTATTAAAGTGACTATGCATAGATGACAACAGAGAGTGGCAGTGGTGTGGAGATGGGAGGTGGGGGGGGCAATGTGAATAGTCTGGGTAGCCATTTGACTAGATGTTCAGGAGTCTTATGGCTTGGGGGTAGAAGCCATTTAGAAGCTTTTTGGACCTAGACTTGTCGCTCCGGTACAGCCTAAAGTGCAAGTTATATAAAATACCAAATATCATTTGGTAGCACTGGATACGGTCCAAATGGCACCCTTTATAGGGCACTACTTTTGTCCAGGGTCCATACTGTAGGTAGTGCACTATAAAGGGAATAGGGTGCCATTTGGAACAGCCAGAGCGAGAATGACTTTCGGTACAACACTCAGACTTCAACACACGGACTCCACAAAAAAAGTCCTGATTTCAATCGCAATGGGGTGCAGATTGCACCCCATTATGTTGCTTAATTCATATTGTATGCAGCACAGTTCAAAAAGCCCAAAAAGGACAGATTGTTATTACACAAAGGCCTGAGGCGAGACGGACACTTATTGAGCTGTTCAAAATGTCCAATCACACTGCCGTCCAATCACACTGCCGTCCAATCACACTGCCGTCCAATCACACTGCACTGCCAGTGGCTACAGTGATTTGATATGGCCTGTAGTGTAGTGACGATTTGAGAACAGTTTGTATCATCAGACTCCAGATAGTGTGTGTGTGTGTGTGTGTGTGTGTGTGTGTGTGTGTGTGTGTGTGTAATATTTTTTTGCAGCAGGACAGTATAATTGGCAGTTACAACAACAGGCCCAGGTATATTTGGACTGAGTTTGGGAACCATGCAGTAGATGTTTGTATTCTAACAATAGGATAGAACCCTCAACGCTTGACCTAGCCAGATTCACTGCGTGTTTTCATTGTTCCCCTCTAATCGGGGACTGATTTAGACCTGGTGCAATACATTATCAGGTAGAACAGAAAACCAGCAGGCTCCGGATGTCGTAGGGTAAGAGTTGAATATCCCTAGGATAGAACATCACTTGGAGTCCTGAGATTAGATTTCAAAGCCATTTATTTTTCCTAAACTTGGAACCATTCCAATATTCTGAAGACACACAAACACACACACAAACACACACAAAGCCCCTCTAGAGTGTGGTTGGTCAGAAGCAATCTGCTGGGAGGCTGACTGGCAGAGGGTCTCCTCCAATCTCCGGGCCTGTCAGACCCCATCATGCCCATACTGGCTACACACACACACACACACACACACACACACACACACACACACACACACACACACACACACACACACACACACACACACACACACACACACACACACAGACAGCCCTCCACCTGTACTACCCAGTCTAATCTGTAATAACACACAGCGTCTGGCCTTCGAAAGGTTTATTATGACATCAGTTTGAAGACAGTGTCACAGCTTGTACCGTTCAGACAGGATATGTCTCAAATGGTACCCTACTTCTTATACAGTGCACTACTTTTGGCCAGGACTCATGGGCCATTTGGGTGCATAGCTGTAGTTTACCTGTCACCTCTTCATTGTATACAGTCTATGAGCCTTCACTGTGAGAATTGTAACCCTGGGGCTCGTATTGATTTCCTGCGACCCAACTTGTTCGCGAGGTTTGCAGAGAAACTTGAGTGTTGAAACAGGCCAAAAGGTGTGAGTTCGTGTTCTGACTCACAGCCCAGTTGTTGATGGGATTTATGAAATGTTTAAATCTGCCACTATGTGCCATCTGGGTGCTTTTAATGTGGTTTTAACTGATGCTTTAAACCTTCAAAGTGAAAGAATGAAACAATGGTCCAAGAGGTTCTGCAGTACAGTCGATATCGCTGCTAGATACTCTAGTCTCATGAAAAGTTTAGAAAAATACCATGTTGGAACTTGGAATTAAAAACACCCACTCCTTCACCCATATTTGCGTTGAGCCACTGAGAACCACTGAGCCAATCCTTTGATGTGTTCCACATTACCCTATTACAATTTCAGTCAACATACCATTTCCATATTCAAAACTGCACTGCAGAGCCTATAAAGGGCCGCACTGCATATGGAGGCTATAGACTAGAGCTCCTTCTTGCATTTGTCATTGCCTTGGCAACTTAGAAATTCACACATTCTGATATAGTTTTCATTCTAGATATCTAAGTGGTCTGTTTCTTATACATCTGAACACAGGTTGATTTGGGTCAACACGATAGTGTGAAAAGGGTCTGGTCAGTTTCTTCTATAGTGATCTAATGTGGACAACGAACCAAGAGGGTTCAGGAGGGCAGGTCTCAGCCGTTGTGGCTTTAAGGGACAGAGAGGGAGGGACTTGGATGACCACCGACACAAAGAGTATGACTGACCAGGGGGGACGAACTCTGATTGGCTGGGTGACCAGGGGTGACGAACTCTGATTGGCTGGGTGACCAGTGGTGACGACCTCTGATTAGCTAACGCAATAGAGGAGTTTCCATCCCACAAATCCCAGATCATTAACACGGTCAGTGAGGTCACCATATTTCTCTCTCTATTTTGCTTGATCCCTCTCTCCCTTGCTTTCTCTCTTTCCCCTCTCTCTCTTTCCCCTCTCCCTCTTTCCTCTCTCTCTTTCCCCTCTCTCCCTCTTTCCCTGTCTCCCTCTTTCCCTCTCTCTCTTTCCCCTTTCTCACTCTTTCCCTCTATCCCTCTCTTTCTTTCCCTATCTCCCTCTTTCCCCTCTATCTCTCTTTCCCCTCTCTCTCTTTCCCCTCTCCCTCTTTCCCTGTCTCCCTCTTTCACTCTCTCTCTTTCCCCTCTCTCACTCTTTCCCTCTCTCCCTCTATCCCTCTCTTTCTTTCCCTCTCTCCCTCTTTCCCCTCTATCTCTCTTTCCCCTCTCCCTCTTTCCCTCTCTCTCTTTCCCCTCTCTCCCTCTTTCCCTCTCTCCCTCTTTCCCTCTTTCCCTCTCTCTCTTTCCCCTCTCTCACTCTTTCCCTTCTCTCTCTCTTTCCCCTCTCTCCCTCTCTCCTCTCTCTTTCCACTCTCACTCATTCTATCTCTGTTGTTTGCTCTCTCATGTTGGGTAGAGACAGAGAGAGGGTATAAACAAGTTAAGGAGCGGATGGACCGATGAGGGACAAGCTTTGAAATGTCACCATCCTCTCCATGGGTAACGGATTTGCCAGGGTGGTGTGCCAACTGATAACAGGAGAGTGTGATGTCAACACTTTCCTCCTATCATCAAGAGGGCGGAGACACGTTTGGAGCTGCTTAGAGCCTTGGGATTGGACGATTCAAAAAAAGTCAGAGAGGCACATGGCTGACCTCCACAGCCTCTCCAAACCACCTCTTCACCGAGATTCACCGCCATGCACCACCATGCACCACCATCCACCACCATGCACCACCATGCACCGGCATGCACCGACATGCACCACCATACACCACCATGTCTATTTCAGCAAGATGACAGTGAATTATCACAAAGTTTTGCTCAGATGCATGGCGTTCTGTGGGAGCAAAGCGGCCATTACGAACCAATGACGCAGAGACAGCTCAGCTCAGTCTAATTAGCAGCTATCTCAAGGACAACAGAAGGAGTGCTGTTCTCATTAACTGGAGCGGACACAAAACAAAACACACACACAAGGGCAGCCAGACACTTTAGTTGATGAGCAAATTGATTACAACAGACCTCAAAAGGAGAGCTGCATGGATCAAAACAGAACTCTTGATGTGATGAACAAAGCTCCACTCTTGAATAGACTTATGGATGCATACAGATACAGCTGGATGGATGTACACACACACACACACACACACACACACACACACACACACATGCACACACTTACACACAGACAGACACAGTCAGACACACTCAGACACACCACCAACACACCATTTCCTTACTGCTGCCCTGATTATCAGATGTATTGAAGGCAAACCAGCGTCTGTGTCTGCTGTGGCCAGTGACCCGGTAGACCAGGGGTCCAGAAGGCTGTGGCTGTTACTAATGGTACTGGCTCAGCCCTGATCCCATCAGCAGCAGGCGGCCTGGGGGGCAGACAGGGGGGCAATGGAAACACCCTCCGTCAAAGAGCTTGTCTTGGCCACTAGTGTATACACACACACACACACACACACGCACACACACACACACACACACACACACACACACACACACACACACACACACACACACACACACACACACACACACACACACACACACACACACACACACACACACACACACAGGCAGACAGGGGGCAATGAAAAGACTGTCCGTCAAAACCAGGGGTGGGCTGCCTGGGAGAGGCCTGGCTGGATTCAATCACAGAGCCTGTCTTGGCCACTTGGAGATGCACACAGGGAACGGACACACACACATAGATTGACGAGAACCCCCCCCCACACACACACTACTGAATCCCCCTAACTCTGCAGAGGCTGAGCTTGTATGGCAGTTCAGAGTAAGAGGAAAAACCTTCCATTCAGTTTTTCTACTTATAAATACTGATTGAACTTCCGAGTCACCTGTGAAAAAGCTAGTTACGCATTTGAAGTAACTTCCCCATCCCTCTGTTCAGAGAATCCTAAGTAGCTGCAAGGACACCGTGAGCGCTGTCTGGTAAAGTAAACAAGTAGCCGGTAGAAAAACATATAGCACCCTATTTCCTTTATAGTGCACTACTTTAGACCAGACAACTATGGGCCCTGGTCAAAAGTAGTGCACTACTCTAGGGGTCCTGGTCAAAAGTAGTGCAGTACTCTAGGGGTCCTGGTCAAAAGTAGTGCACTACTCTAGGGGTCCTGGCCAAAAGTAGTGCACTACTCTAGGGGTCCTGGCCAAAAGTAGTGCACTACTCTATAGGCCCTGGTCAAAAGTAGTGCACTACTCTAGGGGTCCTGGTCAAAAGTAGTGCATTACTCTATGGGCCCTGGTCAAAATAAGTGCACTACTCTATGGGCCCTGGTCAAAATAAGTGCACTACTCTATGGGCCCTGGTCAAAATAAGTGCACTACTCTAGGGCTCCTGGCCAAAAGTAGTGCACTACTCTATGGGTCCTGGTCAAAAGTAGTGCTCTCTAAAGGGAATAGGGTACCATTTTGGACACAAGCAAGGATTTAATGGCTTGTGCATATACAGTATGTGGTATTTCCTTCCCCCCTCTTAGATTCTCCCTCTGTCAATCTAAGCATTCCAAAGATGTTTGATTTAAAGGGTATACGTGAGCAAAAACTGGCTGTATACTGACATTGTTTGTCACAGGGTAAAATCCCTATGGGTAAAATGGATGTGATGGAGGGATGAAAGAAAGAGTAATAACACAGAGGAAGCTACCATTGCTGCACTGATATCACACATTCTCCAACTCTGGGCACATACAGTTGTGAAGTCGGAAGTTTACATACAACTTAGCCAAATACATTTAAACTCAGTTTTTCACAATTCCTGACATTTAATCCTAGTAAAAATTCCCTGTTTTAGGTCAGGTAGGATCACCACTTTATTTTAAGAATGTGAAATGTCAGAATAATAGTAGAGATAAATATTCATTACAGCTTTTATTTCTTTCATCACATTCCCAGTGGGTCAGAAGTTTACATACACTCAATTAGTATTTGGTAGCATTGCCTTTAAATTGTTTAACTTGGGTCAAACATTTCGGGCAGCATTCCACAAGCTTCCCACAATGAGTTGGGTGAATTTTGGCCCATTCCTCCTGACAGAGCTAGTGTAACTGAGTCAGGTTTGTAGGCCTCCTGGCTCGCACACGCTTTTTCAGTTCTGTCCACAAATTTTCTATAGGATTGAGGTCAGGGCTTTGTGATGGCCACTCCAATACCTTGACTTTGTTGTCCTTAAGCCATTTTGCCACAACTTTGGAAGTATGCTTGGGGCCATTGCCCATTTGGAAGACCCATTTGCGACCAAGCTTTCACTTCCTGACTGATGTCTTGAGATGTTGCTTCAATATATGCACATAATTTTCCTACGTCATGATGCCATCTATTTTGTGAAGTGCACCAGTCCCTCCTGCAGCAAAGCACCCCCACCAAATGATGCTGCCACCCCCGTGCTTCAGGGTTGGGATGGTGTTCTTCGGCTTGCAAGCCTCCCCTTTTTCCTCCAAACATAACGATGGTCGTTATGGTCAAACAGTTCTATTTTTGTTTCATCAGACCAGAGGACATTTCTCCAAATGTACGATCTTTGTCCCCATGTGAAGTTGCAAACCGTGGTCTGGCTTTTTATGGCGGTTTTGGAGCAGTGGCTTCTTCCTTGCTGAGCGGCCTTTCAGGTTATGTCGATATAGGACAGTTTTACTGTGGATATAGATACTTTTGTACCTGTTTTCTCCAGCATCTTCACAAGGTCCTTTGCTGTTGTTCTAGGATTGATTTGCACTTTTCGCACCAACACACATTCATCTCTAGGAGACAGAATGCGTCTCCTTCCTGAGCGGTATGATGGCTGTGTGGTCCCATGGCCTTTATACTTGCGTACTATTGTCTGTACAGATACTTTCAGGCGTTTGGAAATTGCTCCCAAGGTTGAACAAGACTTGTGGAGGTCTACAAATTTTTCTGATTTCTTTTGATTTTCCCATGATGTCAAGCAAAGAGGCACTGACTTTGAAGATAGGCCTTGAAATACATCCACAGGTACACCTCCAATTGACTCAAATGATGTCAATTAGCCTATCAGAAGCTTCTAAAGCCATGACATAATTTTCTGGAATTTTCCAAGCTGTTGAAAGGCACAGTCAACTTAGTGTACGTAAACTTCTGACCCACTGGAATTGTGATACAGTGAATTATAAGTGTAATAATCTGTCTGTAAACAATTGTTGGAAAAATTACTTGTGTAATGCACAAAGTAGATGTCCTAATTGACTTGCCAAAACTATAGTTTGTTAACAAGAAATTTGTAGAGTGGCTGAGAAACGAGTTTTAATGACTCCAACCTAAGTGTATGTAGACTTCTGACTTCAACTGTAGACCTTCAAGAAAATCACTATGAGACATCGTCACCCAAGTGAGCCCCCAGGCTCATGGACTTTCTGTAACAACTCTGTAACAGCATGCTCCCTAAATGAGCTATTGACTGAATCAAAGGTCTGGGCTGAATCAGAAAGCCTCATATGAGTTCCTGGTGAGTTTAGTTCTGATATTTCCAGAGCACACCTCCATAAAGCCTCTTTATCAATTCAATTCTGAGTCTCTAAGCAGAGATCCCATTATAGGGAGAAGGTCCACTGGCGGGCACACACATACACAGACACAGACACAGACACACACACACACACACACACACACACACACACACACACACACACACACACACACACACACACACACACACACACACACACACACACAGAGAGACACAGACACAGACACAGACACAGACACAGACACACACACACACACACACACACACACACACACACACACACACACACACACACACAGAGACACAGACACACACGCACACACACACACACACAGAGACACAGACACACACGCACACACACACACACACACACACACACACACACACACACACACACACACACACACACACACACACACACAGAGACACAGACACACACGCACACACACACACGGTCCAGCGGAGTAGACAAAACGGTTGAACAGACACCACATGGAGCTGAGGAGTAGACATGACCACTCAGATTGAGGACTGATTCTTATCAAAACATTGAGTGTTAGTGGAGCTATGCACATATGCTTGCGCACCCATACACAATGGAACCATTTTAATGTATCAAACGGATCAATCAAAACCAGATATTTGGGACATTACTTAGTGAAAATAGATGCTGTAGTGTCTGTGCTGTGGTGTCTGTGCTGTGGTGTCTGTGCTGTAGTGTCTGTGCTGTAGTGTCTGTGATGTGGTGTCTGTGCTGTAGTTTCTGTGCTGTAGTGTCTGTGCTGTAGTGTCTGTGCTGTAGTGTCTGTGATGTGGTGTCTGTGCTGTAGTGTCTGTGCTGTAGTGTCTGTGCTGTAGTGTCTGTGATGTGGTGTCTGTGCTGTAGTGTCTGTGCTGTAGTGTCTGTGCTGTAGTGTCTGTGATGTGGTGTATGTGCTGTAGTGTCTGTGATGTGGTGTCTGTGCTGTAGTGTCTGTGCTGTAGTGTCTGTGCTGTAGTGTCTGTGCTGTAGTATCTGTGCTGTAGTGTCTGTGCTGTAGTGTCTGTGATGTGGTGCCTGTGCTGTAGTGTCTGTGCTGTATTGTCTGTGCTGTAGTGTCTGTGATGTGGTGTCTGTGCTGTAGTGTCTGTGCTGTAGTGTCTGTGCTGTAGTGTCTGTGCTGTAGTGTCTGTGATGTGGTGTCTGTGCTGTAGTGTCTGTGATGTGGTGTCTGTGCTGTAGTGTCTGTGCTGTAGTGTCTGTGATGTGGTGTCTGTGATGTGGTGTCTGTGCTGTAGTGTCTGTGCTGTAGTGTCTGTGATGTGGTGTCTGTGCTGTGGTGTCTGTGCTGTGGTGTCTGTGCTGTAGTGTCTGTGCTGTAGTGTCTGTGATGTGGTGTCTGTGCTGTAGTTTCTGTGCTGTAGTGTCTGTGATGTGGTGTCTGTGCTGTAGTGTCTGTGATGTGGTGTCTGTGCTGTAGTGTCTGTGCTGTAGTGTCTGTGATGTGGTGTCTGTGCTGTAGTGTCTGTGCTGTAGTGTCTGTGCAGAGTCTGTGTGGAGGATGACACTTATCACAATTTAATGAACAACAAGATAAAGAGGCTGCATTTCAGATTCCCCCTTCAGATTTGGTCCTAATCATCACGCCTGCCACTGGCACTGCAAGGCAATGGCAAACACACACATACATACTCCTCCTAATCCCAAACACTCCTACGCAAAGACATTCACACCAGGCAGAGCGCCAGATATACAGTCGTGTCCAATAGGATTGGACAAAGCTACGTCTTCCAGAAGTAAATTAGTGTAATAAAATACACAACACTTTTTTCAACTGGAAGCAAAGTCAAGTCACCAGAGGTCTCCTGAAACGTGAAAAAAATCATTAGCACCCTCTTTCACCCTCTCTTTCTAAAAGGTCAATTGAGTGCAGGTGTTAAAATGTATGTTCACAGACACACACACACACACACACACACACACACACACACACACACACACACACACACACACACACACGCACACACACACACACACACACAACCACACAGTCATTGCAGGTTGGAGGAGGCATTTCAATAAAGCATTACAATTTGACTTCTCTGTTTGTCAGAACACATTGATCACAGTAGAACAAACGGCTGGCTGATTTGGAACCTGGTGGCGGAGGATGGATGGATAGAGATGGAGGGAGGGATGGAGGGATAGAGATGGAGGGAGGGATGAAGGGATAGAGAGAGAGATGCCGTACCACATTGTCCCCACTCCACATCCCCTTTATTGGATTTTGGCTAAAGGCATTAATCACTCAGCACTATTGTGCTGCCCAGGGATAACACACACTCCACACACACACTCTCACACACACACACACACACACACACACACACACACACACACACACACACACACACACACACACACACACACACACACACACACACACACACTCCACACACACACACACACACACACACACACACACACACACACACACACACACACACACACACACACACACACACACACAGGGAACGGACACAGAACTTTAATCTAACAAGCCCGCCGCCCACCGTTTCCAAAGGCGCTGTCTGGAGAGCTTTTGTGTCCAAAAATTATAGTTTCAGAAAAGGCATACATTTTGTTGTTGACGGTCGCATAACAATCTATCAAATAATTGCCGTCAGAGTTTCCAATTAAACCCAGATAAGGAGACGTTCTAAAGGAGGATAAAGAAAGTTGATGACACTGAGAAGTAGTCTGTCTGGCAAGTCTTAACCAAGGGAAGACAAGACGGAAGGACCTCTCTGTTGAGTCTCTGCGGTATTCAAAACTCAATTACCCGTGAAACTCTAGTCTGGGGAAGATGTAGCCTCTTAACAAGTCTCCTCAGACATACAGCACTCGAATAAACAGGCTGCCTGCAACAGCTCTGAATGCCAGCTAGTGCTAGTCTGGGACATTGATTAATTTGGTTATTTTCACATTAATTGGTCTCTAATGCAATTTGTCTAGCTTTGACTAGGCCATAGTAGCCTGTGGGAGCTGTGACGTTTGAAAGTGTGATAGGAGGCTCAGTGAGTGTGCGTGCAAGCACATGGACACACACATCAACACACCCACACACACCCAACCACACACACATCAACACACCAACACACACTCACCTCCAAACTCCACTCTGACTCCTGTTTACTCCACGGCTACTCGGCCAGTAGTAACTTGCACCTGTCACTCAAGGTCCTCTTTTTCACCATCCCTCTCCCCCTCTCTTCTCCTCCTCCATCCCACTTTCATTGGATGCTTAGTGTCAGAGAGTTGGCCCTTTGACTCTTCCTGTTCCTCTAGCTCAGAGTACCTTGCTTCATATCCTTCTTCTCTATTAGATGCCCGCTCCCTCTATCTGAGTGTTCTGAGGAGGAGGCTGCTGCCACACACACACCCACACACACACACCCACGCACACACACACTCACACACACAACCATCACCCCCCCCCCCCACCCCCCCCCCCCCCCACACACACACACACACACACACACACACACACACACACACACACACACACACCACCTCTGATCAGGATTACTACAGGATTAGAGCAGAACAATACAATGTGTGCTGAGAATAAGGAGAGGTAATATTTGAATATTAAGGCTATGTTCAGGCAACAGGCTTTGAGAACGTTCCCTGATTCATTTTCATATTTTAAAATGTCTTTGAATTTTCCGATCAACTTTAAATTGTGTTATTCTAATGGCCTAATTCAGATGCCCCTTGCAGAAGTGTGTCAGCTGAGAGATTGAATGACAGAACAATGTCTAGTTAGCCACAATAATATTCAGGTAGACTAATAGGATTAGCATGGTAATATTGTTCCTCAGGCCACTTTTATCTTGATCTTGGTCCCCTCAGCTTTCGACTTATACAGAGGTGGCAGGGCATGAGATTTGTAGCATCCCCTGTTTTTGCGACACACACACACACACACACAGTAATGTGGTAGTTGGCTGACATACTCTGCTCTGTGGTTTGAGGTTAAGCACAAATGACTAACATCTGAAAACAACAGCCATTATCACCTTTCTACTAGGGACTGTCAGAACCTCTGTTGATGTTGGAGAGAGAGGAAGGAGCGTGGAATGAGCAAAAACAAAACACTATAGCCTGAAAGCAGTGCATTCTGGATCTGACATTCACTCCGGCAAGACTTACGTTTTTTCATTGATTTGTGTATTTGTGTACTAAACATGTTTTTATTAGGCTGCTATTAGGCTAATCAGCGGAAAACATCCAATAACACACTATGTGAAGGGATAAATAGATGGTTTTTATATGGTCCCATCAGCAGAGTAGTGAAATTACAAGGCACAATGAATTGGCATGTGTAAATGTAACTACACAGTAGTCTACATAGGGCATGTTTTAGTTCATTTCAACCAATTTGTGCACCCAGTAAACAGTCTATAAACAGTCTATAAACACACAATGAACTAGTTTCCATCTGTTTCCGTTATTTGGAATGTTCATTAAAGTAGAACGAGCTAGGGGAGGGGGGTCTAATAACACAACAAAGACAATTGATTAAATACATTAGACAACAACAACACTGTTGCTGCTCGCAAAGCACACAATAATAATTACATTCATTGTGATATAATTACAAAAAAGCGGCCTGATTCCTACTTTAATTGCGATGTGGTCTCACAACAAGATTTTCCATTACAGACATGTTGATGCATGACCCTGGCTTTGTGCCAGGAAATGTGGAGCTGAAATTATCCCTGTCTACATTGTCTCAGCCACTGTGGTACAACAGCTCAACTTCCACTGTCAGATTTCAAAGTCCTGTTGGATTTCAAAGTCCTCAAAGTGCGCCCTCTCACTGTCTTTCTTTCTCTCTCTCTTTCCCTCCCTTTCTGACGAGGGAGCCTGTTGTGTAACTGTAATTGTAACTTAAAGACTACTGGCTGAAAAACACATTTTTGTTCAATACAAAATGCAGCCAAATTGGTTCTATTTTTTAATCTGTTCTCTCTTTGTTAGTCATAAACAGATGGTTCAATTACTCACCATAGTTAAACTGTAGCTTCAGTACAGGTTATTTTGGTTTGAAAAACATAGCTATTATTTTCATTTTCAAATAGTTTATGAAGACAAAGCTTATAGAAATTACAGTCTAAGTCCAGAATGGCACCCTATTCCCTATGTAGTGCACTACTTTTGACCAGAGCCCTATGAAGGTAATAGGGTGTCGTGTTCCCTTTTCCTTTTCTCAACCATTGGCAAGGTTTTATACAGTACTTTGTCCGTTTAATGTTTTTCTCTGACGGCAACATGAACACAGAGAGAGAGCTCAGCTAATAAGGTCTGTTCTATCTGCCGGTCATACTGAGATAAACCCAGGGAGACACAATGGACCACTGGGCACAATCTGTGTGTGTGTGTGTGTGTGTGTCTGTCTGTCTGTGTGTGTGTGTGTGTGTGTGTGTGTGTGTGTGTGTGTGTGTGTGTGCGTGCGTGCGTGCGTGCGTGTGTGTCTCTGTGTGTGTGTGTGTGTGTGTGTGTGTGTGTGTGTGTGTGTGAGCCAGTGAGTAACTGAGTGAGTAAGAGAGAAAGAGAGAAAGAGAGAGAGAATAGGGAGCTCTGAGTCTGGACATAAGAGGGAATGTCCTCAGTCAGCCAGGCCCAAACTTCAGAGTAATTAATTTGGTGAGAACGCCAACTTCCTTTACTGATGAGGAGGTCAGACTGTAGGAAAAGGAAAAGAGGACTGGGGGTGTTTCTGAATGTAGGCCTACAGAAGTAATTCAATGGCTTCATATCACACTTTTCATGTTTGATTTGAGGGGAGTGACTTTTCTAGGGGTACTCACGTATAGGGGTACTCACGCCTTGCTCTTCCCTCTCTGGCCTCTAGGTCATCAGGCTGCTGATTATCCCACACACCTGTCACCATTGTCTCGCGCACCTACGTCTCATGACACTCACCTGGACTCCATCACCTCCTTGATTATCTTCCCTATATCTGTCACTCCCCTTGGGTCTTCAGGTGTTATTGACTCTGTTTTCATGTTGGTGCGTTGTTTGTGTTTCGTGTTCATTGTATCTTTTATTTATTAAAACAATCACTCCCTGAACTTGCTCCCTGACTCTCAAAACACTCGTTACAGGATTTGAGGGGAGGGATTTTTCTGAGGGGAAAGGCATCCAAAATTATATTGGGAGATACTGTATGGTTAATGCCTAATTATATGAATGGTGGGGAAAATACACTACAGTTAATCTTAGGATGTGATATTTGTGATCAAATATGGATTAAATCATTACATTCATTACATGGGATGCCTTTACAAAAAATGTAGAAATAGATTCCCCGTGACTTGATATCACCCTTAGACCTGAACAAAGCTGCTTTGGCACACAGTCTCATTTCTGCAGGCTTTCAGAAGTTCCCGAAAAGTATTAGACATCTCTGTGTAACCATGGAGAAGAGAAGAAGAGAGGAGGGTGGCATCTCAGATCCTCCCATCTCTGCATCTCTCCCCAATGCCCATCTTGCTTTTCAAGACTCTTCGAAACTTCACAGGATGGGCACATACAGTGCTATGGCAACAGCAGCATCAAAAATCCATATATCCATGGCCACCTGAGATATATACAGGCTCTCTCAAGTCCTCTATCTTAAAGGTAGACTTAGTGGAATGACGTTGCCACGAGCAGCACCGCAGATATTGGGATGAGCGAGATGCAAGACTTCGCCCTCACACAGTCACACACAGTATCTGCGCAAGGTTCGCTTGATGCTCTTATTTTTTATACATTTTTTTACTTTTTACTTCTCACCAATTTCGTAATAACAAGTCTTGTCCCATTACTAGCACGATGCAATACCCTAGACCGCTGCGCCACTCAGGAGGTCACTTCACGCTCTTAGAGCGAAGTTTAGCCTTGCTCTTCAACGCTCTTAGAGCGAAGTTTAGCCTTGCTCTTCAACACTCTTAGAGCGAAGTTTAGCCTTGCTCTTCAACGCTCTTAGAGCGAAGTTTAGCCTTGCTCTTCAACACTCTTAGAGCGAAGTTTAGCCTTGCTCTTCAACACTCTTAGAGCAAAGTTTAGCCTTGCTCTTTAACGCTCTTAGAGCGAAGTTTAGCCTTGCTCTTCAACACTCTTAGAGCGAAGTTTAGCCTTGCTCTTTAACGCTCTTAGAGCGAAGTTTAGCCTTGCTCTTCAACGCTCTTAGAGCGAAGTTTAGCCTTGCTCTTCAACACTCTTAGAGCGAAGTTTAGCCTTGCTCTTCAACACTCTTAGAGCAAAGTTTAGCCTTGCTCTTTAACGCTCTTAGAGCGAAGTTTAGCCTTGCGCTTCAACGCTCTTAGAGCGAAGTTTAGCCTTGCTCTTCAACGCTCTTAGAGCGAAGTTTAGCCTTGCTCTTCAACGCTCTTAGAGCGAAGTTTAGCCTTGCTCTTCAACGCTCTTAGAGCGAAGTTTAGCCTTGCTCTTCAACGCTCTTAGAGCGAAGTTTAGCCTTGCTCTTCAACGCTCTTAGAGCGAAGTTTAGCCTTGCTCTTCAACACTCTTAGAGCGAAGTTTAGCCTTGCTCTTTAACGCTCTTAGAGCGAAGTTTAGCCTTGCTCTTCAACGCTCTTAGAGCAAAGTTTAGCCTTGCTCTTCAACACTCTTAGAGCGAAGTTTAGCCTTGCTCTTCAACGCTCTTAGAGCGAAGTTTAGCCTTGCTCTTCAACACTCTTAGAGCGAAGTTTAGCCTTGCTCTTCAACACTCTTAGAGCGAAGTTTAGCCTTGCTCTTTAACGCTCTTAGAGCGAAGTTTAGCCTTGCTCTTCAACACTCTTAGAGCGAAGTTTAGCCTTGCTCTTCAACACTCTTAGAGCGAAGTTTAGCCTTGCTCTTCAACGCTCTTAGAGCGAAGTTTAGCCTTGCTCTTTAACACTCTTAGAGCGAAGTTTAGCCTTGCTCTTCAACACTCTTAGAGCGAAGTTTAGCCTTGCTCTTCAACACTCTTAGAGCGAAGTTTAGCCTTGCTCTTCAACGCTCTTAGAGCGAAGTTTAGCCTTGCACTTCAACACTCTTAGAGCGAAGTTTAGCCTTGCACTTCAACACTCTTAGAGCGAAGTTTAGCCTTGCGCTTCAAAGCTCTTAGAGTGAAGTTTAGCCTTGCTCTTCAACACTCTTAGAGCGAAGTTTAACCTTGCTCTTCAACACTCTTAGAGCGAAGTTTAGCCTTGCTCTTCAACGTTCTTAGAGCGAAGTTTAGCCTTGCGCTTCAACGCTTTTAGAGCGAAGTTTAGCCTTGCTCGTCAACACTCTTAGAGCGAAGTTTAGCCTTGCTCTTCAACGTTCTTAGAGCGAAGTTTAGCCTTGCACTTCAACACTCTTAGAGCGAAGTTTAGCCTTGCTCTTCAACGCTCTTAGAGCGAAGTTTAGCCTTGCTCTTCAACGCTCTTAGAGCGAAGTTTAGCCTTGCTCTTCAACACTCTTAGAGCGAAGTTTAGCCTTGCGCTTCAACGCTCTTAGAGCGAAGTTTAGCCTTGCTCTTCAACGCTCTTAGAGCGAAGTTTAGCCTTGCTCTTCAACGCTCTTAGAGCAAAGTTTAGCCTTGCTCTTCAACGCTCTTAGAGCGAAGTTTAGCCTTGCTCTTCAACGCTCTTAGAGCAAAGTTTAGCCTTGCTCTTCAACGCTCTTAGAGCGAAGTTTAGCCTTGCTCTTCAACGCTCTTAGAGCGAAGTTTAGCCTTGCTCTTCAACGCTCTTAGAGCGAAGTTTAGCCTTGCTCTTCAACACTCTTAGAGCGAAGTTTAGCCTTGCTCTTCAACGCTCTTAGAGCGAAGTTTAGCCTTGCTCTTCAACGCTCTTAGAGCGAAGTTTAGCCTTGCTCTTCAACACTCTTAGAGCGAAGTTTAGCCTTGCTCTTCAACGCTCTTAGAGCGAAGTTTAGCCTTGCTCTTCAACACTCTTAGAGCGAAGTTTAGCCTTGCTCTTCAACGCTCTTAGAGCGAAGTTTAGCCTTGCTCTTCAACACTCTTAGAGCGAAGTTTAGCCTTGCTCTTCAACGCTCTTAGAGCGAAGTTTAGCCTTGCTCTTCAACACTCTTAGAGCGAAGTTTAGCCTTGCTCTTCAACACTCTTAGAGCGAAGTTTAGCCTTGCTCTTCAAAGCTCTTAGAGCGAAGTTTAGCCTTGCTCTTCAACGCTCTTAGAGCGAAGTTTAGCCTTGCTCTTCAACACTCTTAGAGCGAAGTTTAGCCTTGCTCTTCAACACTCTTAGAGCGAAGTTTAGCCTTGCTCTTCAACACTCTTAGAGCGAAGTTTAGCCTTGCTCTTCAACGCTCTTAGAGCGAAGTTTAGCCTTGCTCTTCAACACTCTTAGAGCGAAGTTTAGCCTTGCTCTTCAACACTCTTAGAGCGAAGTTTAGCCTTGCTCTTCAACACTCTTAGAGCGAAGTTTAGCCTTGCTCTTCAACGTTCTTAGAGCGAAGTTTAGCCTTGCTCTTCAACGCTCTTAGTTGTTGCCGAAATTGACCGACTTTGCTTTTTTTTTTTTTTTTTTGTGCACTAAAGTCATTCTGCTGAGTCTACCATTTAAAGATGATTTATTCATGATCATTCATTGTTGTCTTCTATCAACATTTTGGAGGCATTGATAATTAATTATTTTCATTTTTTTAAACCTTTATTTAACTAGGCAAGTCAGTTAAGAACAAATTCTTATTTTCAATGACGGCCTAGGAACAGTGGGTTAACTGCCTTGTTCAGGGGCAGAACGACATATTTGTACCTTGTCAGCTCTGGGATTTGATCCAGCAACCTTTTGTTACTGGCCCAATGCTGTAACCACTAGGCTACCTGCCCCCCACACACACCATCACACCTTCTCCACCAGGCTTCATGGTGGGAACTACACATACAGAGAAAATCCGTTCATCTACTCTGTGTCTCACAAAGATATGGCAGTTGGAACCAAAACTTTTGACTCATCAGACCAAAGGAAGGATTTCCACTAGTCTAATGTCCATTGCTCATGTTTCTTGGCCCAAGCAAGTCTCTTCATCTTATTGGTGTCCTTAAGTAGTGGTTTCTTTGCAGTATTTCAACCATGAAGGCCTAATTCACACAGTCTCCTCTGAACAGTTGATGTTGAGATGAGTCTGATACTTGAACTCCGTGAAGCATTTATTTGGCCTGCAATTTCTGAGGCTGGTAACTCTAATAAACGTATCCTCTGCAGCAGAGGTAACTTTGGGTCTTCCTTTCCTGTACTTGATGGCTGTTGTGACTGCACTTGAAGAAACGTTCAAGAAACGTTCAAAGTTGAAGAAAAGTTCAAAGTTCTTTAAATGTTCCATATTGACTGACCTTCATGTCTTAAAGTAATGATGGACTGTCTTTTCTCTTTGCTTATATGAGCTGTTCTTGCCATAATATGGACTTGGTCTTTTACCAAATAGGGCTACCTTCTGTATACCACCCCTACCTTGTCACAACACAGCTGATTGACTCAAACGCATTAAGAAAGAAGGAAATTCCACAAATGAACTTTTAACAAGGCACACCTGTTAATGAAATGCATTCCAGATGACTACCTCATGAATCTGGTTGAGAGAATACCAAGAGTGTGCAAAGCTGCCATCAAGGCAACGGATGACAACTGTAAAGAAAGTTATGCTGCATCTAAAGTAAATCTGATGGCAACACAAGGATGACAAAAGCCTGTCCTACTAATGCCACCGCGCGTCCTCTCCAAATACTACTGCTGCATCGAGAGTGTCCTGACCGTTCGCATCACGGCCT
This sequence comes from Oncorhynchus mykiss, assembly GCF_057628025.1. Taxonomy (NCBI): domain Eukaryota; kingdom Metazoa; phylum Chordata; class Actinopteri; order Salmoniformes; family Salmonidae; genus Oncorhynchus; species Oncorhynchus mykiss. Next base: position 42,023,658 of record NC_143043.1, read on the forward strand.
GGTACGGGAATTGCTCCATCCTTGACCACAAGACCTTCCAGTGGGTGGTGAAGACGGCTCAGTACATCACTTGGACCGTGCTTCCACCCACCCAGGAGTCAGGACATCTACTCGAAGCAGTGCCTGAGGAAGGTAGGCAGCATCATCAAGGACCACACACACCAATGCCACAAACTGTTCTCTCCCTTACCGTCAGGTAGACGATATCGGAGCATGAAATCTGATACCAACAGGCTCAGAGACAGTTACTATCTACAAGCCATCAGGACCAACCCTGCTTAACTTCAGAAGCAAGCCAGCAGTGGTATGCAGGGTGGTATGCTGCTGGCTGACAAATACACATTTCCCCAATACACGTGTAAATATTCTACTATAAATTGTGCCTTTGTGTAATTGCCTATGCTAAAATGTTTATTCTACTGAGCCATTTACTTTATATTTGTATTCTTATCTTTTATTATTTCTCATTGTGTTTGCATTGTCGAGAAGGAACCTGCAAGTAAGCATTTCATTGGACAATGTATACCATGCGTATCCCGTACACACAACTAATACAACTTGAAACTAGATGGAGGAAACATCTCCTGGCTGTGTAAGTAGAGGAGAGGAGAGCCGATGACATCATGACATCTTCACAACCACCACAAGTTCTACCATGAAAGTATGTCACGGTGGATTCCCTCCCGGTGATGTAGGTTTGCTCATCGTTGGTAAGACTCCCTGCGATCCTGCGTCCCGTGTGAATGGCTCCTCTGTGTAACGGGCCAAGGTTCTGCCAGCAGACCCTCTCTTTGTCCCCTGAATGGGCAGCACTAGGCCACGTTTTTAAGGCACACTAATGTACCATGGCTGGACCTACAAAGGCAGTGTGGTAATTTGCCTTGGGGGGCATCAAAAGACAGAGCCTTTAAGGCCGGGTGTGAGTCTTAAATGGCATCCTATTCCCTATATAGTGCACTACTTTTGAACAGAGCCCTATTTGTCCTGGTCAAATGTAGTGCACTATAAAGGGAAGAGGGTGCCATTTTGGACATACCCCTAAACTTCAGATGAGATGAGCCCTTAAACTGGGTCTCCTCTCTCTCCCTCCATCCTCCCTTCATCCCGCTATCCTCTATTCCTCCATTCATACTTGAAAAGCTGCTTGTTTTCTTCCTGCTCTTCCTGAAACAAATATCAGCAAATAACAGCAGGGAGAGGAAGGACAACACATAAACACGGCCTCCACTCCTCAGGCTCCAGATAGTCCAGATACATCCAGGAGAAAGGAGGATAATACAAACAACAAACAGAAAGGAGCTTCTTCACAAGCTTTCACACAAGGGCCAAATGGGACAGGGCCTTTCTGGTCCACTGATACGGTTTGGGGAAACTTTTGGGGCACAAATCGAATCAAGCTTGGCGAGTCAGCGCACTGGAGGGGAATAGAAGCCAGTGCCAGCCAACTAGGCCCTTCAATAGGGTAGACTTTCTACTGTGTCGGCCCATGCGTCTCATCATGATAACTGGGTCAGGTAGTTTGAGAATTGTCTGAAACTTTAGGGTCTCAATGAACTCAAATCTTTACTGCCCGGTCTGGCATTCTTACACTCAAAGGAATCACCCCCTCTGGTACTGGCCCTACAGAGGCAACTATCGCTGTATAAAAGCCTTTGATAAAGTTACAGCTGAAAGTACACTTCTCTATTACAAAAATGTATTACATAAACTTCACCATTCTTGGAGAGGAGCAGAGAAGAAAGGATATATCACTTGCTGTATTTTTAAAACACTTCACCTCTTAGCTTTGGTTCTTTGACTAGCCCACGTAGAGCCAATTAGACAAAGTCCCTAGTGGACTCCCTCCTTCCCGCCAAGCAGTCTTTGTGGGGCGGAAGAGAGAAGAGAAGGAGAGGAGAGAGAGAGAGTTTAAGTCACTTTGGATAAAAGTGTCTGCTAAATGGCATATATTATATTATAGAGAGAGAGGAGCTAGGACTTCACCATTAACAGGCTGGATAGAATGAAAGGTTTAAGCATCCTTTCTCTATCACTCCATCACCACCCCTCCTCTCTCCATCTCTCCATCACCACCCCTCCTCTCTCCATCTCTCCATCACCACCCCTCCTCTCTCCATCTCTCCATCACCACCCCTCCTCGCTCCATCTCTCCATCACCACCCCTCCTCTCTCCATCTCTCCATCACCACCCCTCCTCTCTCCATCTCTCCATCACCACCCCTCCTCTCTCCATCTCATCACCCCTCCTCTCTCCATCTCTCCATCAACACCCCTCCTCTCTCCCTCACCACCCCTCCTCTCTCCATCCCACCACCCCTCCTCTCTCCATCTCACCCCCACCCCTCCTCTCTCCATCTCACCGCCACCCCTCCTCTCTCCATCTCACCACCCCTCCTCTATCCATCTCACCGCCACCCCTCCTCTCTCCATCTCACCGCCACCCCTCCTCTCTCCATCTCACCACCCCTCCTCTCTCCCTCACCACCCCTCCTCTCTCCATCTCACCACCCCTCCTCTCTCCCTCACCACCCCTCCTCTCTCCCTCACCACCCATCCTCTCTCCCTCACCACCCCTCCTCTCTCCCTCACCACCCCTCCTCTCTCCACCTCTCCATCACCACCCCTCCTCTCTCCATATCTCCATCACCACCCCTCCTCTCTCCATATCTCCATCACCACCCCTCCTCTCTCCCTCACCACCCCTCCTCTCTCCATCTCTCCATCACCACCACTCCTCTCTCCATCTCGCCATCACCACCACTCCTCTTTCCATCTCTCCTTCACCACCCCTCCTCTTTCCCTCACCACCCCTCCTCTCTCCATATCTTCATCACCACCCCTCCTCTCTCCTTCACCACCCCTCCATCTCTCCATCACCACCCCTCCTCTCTCCATCTCTCCATCACCACCCCTCCTCTCTCCATATCTCCCTCACCACCCCCCCTCTCTCCATCTCACCACCCCACCTCTCTTTCACATAAAAGGCTCCCTGCCTCAGTCACTTTACTACATGGGCTGTAAAGAAGATGTGGAGGACGGGGGTGGGGGGGTAAACAGAGAGACATAGATGGAGAGAGATGGAGTGATAGATGGCTTCGAGCTTCCTACGTTAGGTCTCCACTGGTCCAACCATCTCAGAGGTATAGGACAAGGGAACGTGTGATACGCAGTCGGACACTAAACACTGTCCTATCTAATAACAAGACCAATAACAAGATCAATCACAAGACAAATAACAAGACCAATAACAAGACCAATAACAAGATCAATAACAAGACCAATAACAAGACCAATAACAAGATCAATAACAAGACCAATAACAAGATCAATAACAAGATCAATAACAAGATCAATAACGAGATCAATAACGAGACCAATAACAAGACCAATAACAAGACCAATAACAAGACCAATAACAAGACCAATAACAAGATCAATCACAACCTGAAAACTTCTACAAACACACACTGAACGTTATGTGCAGAGAGTTTAAAAGGACATTCTATTGCCATTATTTTGGGGGGATTTTCACATACATTTTATATTCTGCAATTTTTTTGTAGTCTGAAAATATTTTTTGCAACGGGGGCACTGAGTTTTCAATACTGTTTAGGTATATCAGGAGATCATCTGCAAATAAATGTATCTTATATTCATGTTTACTAATACTGATACCAGTTACGTCTGGATCCTGTCGAATTCTTTCTGCAAGCCAGTGCAAACAGGAGGAGGAAGAGGGGACATCCCTTGTGCCCCTTTCTAAAGCAATTTCATTAGATATTGTATTATTTCTGTAGATGTTTTGCTTTAGGACATTTATACAACAGTGTTCTTTAACCTATTGTTTCAGCTGGAAAGTTGAAAGCTTCCAAAGTTTTGAATAGAAAATGCCATTCAAGATGGTCAAAGGCCTTTTCAGCATCGACAGCTATTATTGATAAATCTACCGTATATCTTGTTTTATTGTATTAAACTGCATTTTTTAATTGTATTTGTTTGTAAATGTCTATTTTTAATAAACCCTGTTTGATTGATATGTATCAAGTCTGGTAAGACTTTTGAATAAAATCAAATCTGATTTGATTTGCAGACCTTTGCCATTCTGTTGCTTATATGCTTTGTTATTATTTGATTGCTTCCGGCGCCGACAGAGATGGCCGTTTCGCTTCGCGTTTCTAGGAAACTACGCAGTATTTTGTTTTTTTATGTGTTATTTCTGACATTGTTACCCGAGGAAATATTAGGTTTTATTACATACAGTTGGGAGGAACTATTGGATTTAAGAGCAACGTCAACTCACCAACATTACGACCAGGAATACGACTTTCCTGAAGCGGGTCCTCTGTTTGGACCACCACCCAGGACAATGGATCGGATCCCAGCCGGCGACCCAAAACAACGGCGCCGCAGAAGGGGCAGACGGAGCGGTCTTCTGGTCAGGCTCCGTAGACGGGCACTTCACGCACCGCTCCCGAGCATACTACTGGCCAATGTCCAGTCTCTTGACAACAAGGTAGACGAAATCCGAGCAAGAGTTGCCTTCCAGAGAGACATCAGAGACTGTAACGTTCTTTGTTTCACGGAAACATGGCTCACTCGATATGCGTCCTCAGAGTCGGTACAGCCACCTGGCTTCTTCACGCATCGCGCCGACAGAAACAAACATCTCTCTGGTAAGAAGAAGGCCGGGGGTGTATGCCTTATGATTAATGAGACGTGGTGTGATCATAACAACATACAGGAACTCAAGTCCTTTTGATCACCTGACCTAGAATTCCTTACAAGTAAATGGCGACCGCATTATCTAACAAGAGAATTATCTTCGATCATAATCATAATTCTCTTCGATCATAATAGACTCTGGGTCTCGACCCCGCCCTGTGCAACTGGGTCCTGGACTTCCTGACGGGCCGCCCACAGGTGGTGAGGGTAGGTATCAACATCTCCACCCCGCTGATCCTCAACACTGGGGCGTACACACCTCGGCGTACACATCACAGACAAACTGAAATGGTCCAACCACACAGACAGCGTGGTGAAGAAGGTGCAGCAGCGCCTCTTCAACCTCAGGAGGCTGATAAAATTTGGCTAGTCCCCAAAAGCACTCACAAACTTTTACAGATGCACAATCGAGAGCATCCTGTCGGGCTGTATCACCGCCTGGTACGGCAACTGCTCCGCCCACAACCGTAAGGCTCTCCAGAGGGTAGTGAGGTCTGCACAACGCATCACCGGGGGCAAACTACCTGCCCTCCAGGACACCTATACCACCCAATGTCACAGGAAGGCCAAAAAGATCATCAAGGACAACAACCACCTGAGCCACTGCCTGTTCACCCCGTTATCATCCAGAAGGCGAGGTCAGTACAGGTGCATCAAAGCAGGGATCGAGAGACTGAACAGCTTCTATCTCAAGGCTATCAGACTGTTAAACAGCCATCACTAACATTGAGTGGCTGCTGCCAACATACTGACTCAACTCTAGCTACTTTAATAATGGAAAAATGGATGGAACAAATGTATCACAAGCCACTTTAAACAATGCCACTTTATATAATGTTTACATACCCTACATTACTCATCTCATATGTATATACTGTACTCGATACCATCACTGTACTTAGTACTTTTTGTCTTCTGATAATTGCTTCGGAGTTGTTAAGTCTAAGAATGCTATAGGATCCGTCCAACTGTTGTTTAATTCTCATTTATATACATTTTTCATAGAAGCTGTTAAAATGATCCTTAATATCGTTAATATGTTCTTAATATTATCCTTAATATCGTTAATATGTTCTTAAAATTATCCTTAATATCGTTAATATGTTCTTAATATTATCCTTAATATGTTCTTAATATTATCCTTAATATCGTTAATATGTTCTTAATATTATCCTTAATATCGTTAATATGTTCTTAATATTATCCTTAATATCGTTAATATGTTCTTAATATTATCCTTAATATCGTTAATATGTTCTTAATATTATCCTTAATATCGTTAATATGTTCTTAATATTTTCCTTAATATCGTTGTTGTTTCTAATTACCGCTTTTGTGTCTTTATCTTTAAAAATTACAACTGGTTTAGCATGTATTTGTTTTGTGAGAGCTGTGAGATACTTACCAGGTTTATTTGCCATTGAGTTTAACTTGTAGTTGTCAGCTTTCTTCAGAAGTAAAATATCGTATTCCTGCATAAATTCAGAAATGTTGTTTTCTTCTTTACCTTGTAAAGATTTTTTATGGGCTTTTTCTATGACAGTGATGTATTTTGATTAAAAGTTTATTTCAATATTAGATTTAACTTTAGCTGAGTAGGAGATGATCATTCCCCTAATGTACGCCGTAAAGGCATTTGACTAAATTTGACTTTGTTATTACTACGTCTCTCAATCAATATCGAATTTATAATTTGAGTCACCTGCTAAATAATGGTTCCTGTCTGTATTTGATCTAAAATAGCATGAATTTTATCTAAAAACACCAGGTTTGCGTTTTAGTTCCGATTCTTCTCCTAATTTACCTAAAAGAAACTGTGGATACGATATATACATTGTACACACATTTGAAGAATATACTTCAGTTGAAGAAAGACTGCTCCAGATCGTCTGGTGATACATCCACGCCGTCACGAGATACTAGGAGTGGTGGGTGGAATCAGGCGCAGAGAGCAGGGTTCAGTAGAGTGTCTGTTTATTCTCTGGCGCACAAAACGGTCACGCCAACACACAGGGCGCATACAATTAACCAGCCCAACACACAGGGCGCATACAATTAACCAGCCCAACACACAGGGCGCATACAATTAACCAGCCCAACACACAGGGCGCATACAATTATCCAGCCCAACACACAGGGCGCATACAATTAACCAGCCCAACACACAGGGCGCATACAATTAACCAGCCCAACACACAGGGCGCATACAATTATCCAGCCCAACACACAGGGCGCATACAATTATCTAGCCCAACACACAGGGCACATACAATTAACCAGCCCAACACACAGGGCGCATACAATTAACCAGCCCAACACACAGGGCGCATACAATTAACCAGCCCAACACACAGGGCGCATACAATTAACCAGCCCAACACACAGGGCGCATACAATTAACCAGCCCAACACACAGGGCGCATACAATTGACCAGCCCAAAACACAGGACCAAAATAGTCCGGAGAATACATACACGAAAACCACCATACAACAGAGTAACAAAAACAATCCCGCACAAAACAAGGGCGGGACAAACTACTATATATAAGGACGCTAATTAAACTAAAATACACACAGGTGAAACCAATAAGACAAAACCAACAGACAAACGAAAAAGGGATCGGTAGTGGCTAGTAGGATGGTGATGACGACCGCCGAGCACCTCCCGAACAGGCAGGGGAGCCAACTTCGGCGGAAGTCGTGACACACGCCAAGCTCCTCCGATATCAGTTTGTTCATGTAGCTGGAAAGGTCCCCTTTTTCCTCGTCTTCCGGTAGGGACACTATTCTTATATGACTTTGTCTCAATCTGTTTTCTAGCTGATCCAGCTAATCTTCTAAAGTTTACACCTTTGTTTCCAGAAGGCCAATTTTATTGTCTTGATCGTCCACGTGCCCACCATGTATATACATATCTGACAGGCTCTACTTTCCGTTTGAGCAAATACACTTTTTTAACTACAGATTGTAACACTTTGTTTGTTTTGGTGAGTATTAAGAGCATTGAAAACATGTTTTCCTGGATATCCTTCAGCTGTTCGCTGCTCTCATTTGCATCTCCAAGTTGTTCTTTGTCTTTTCCTCCAAGAGAAGCCATGGCTTGTTGTGGTCGAGTCTCAGTGTATCTTTACACACAGATCGTTGTTGTGTATAATGCACTGCTCACTCTCTCCCAGTTACTTGGGGATATATTGATCTATCGATTTTAAGGGCCTGATTTAAACTATGTTGTCTGGCTTCTACATATAATCACAGTTTTGACGGTACAAAACTGAGCTACTATCTCCCAATGCGTCCCATCGATACATGCATGCACTATCCCAAAGACATGTTCCCATTTTAACCTCAGAAATGGATGATAAAGTTTTAAACTTGATGAAACTGTAGCAGAAGAGAACGAAGCACAATACTCACCAGCTAGTCATCACTGGCACATGGTCCTGTGGCTACAGGGATGGGCTGAGAGGGCTGTTCTATCCTTTAGAAACCTATTTCATGGAGAGAGAGAGAGAGAGAGAGAGGGGGAGGGGGTGAGTCTTTCAATTCACACCAGTTGTTCGTCTCCTTCCCATAAGTAGTGTGGAGTGCCACAAAGAACCACACACACTCTCGTACACACACCGCCAACTTTTACAATGGAGGTGAGAGGGCGGACCTGGAATGGCATTTCAACTGGAGTTTCTTAGGTTTCATGGGGTGGGTGAAGGGAGAAAGGGACAGAGAAAATATGGCTCCCCAACCCCAACTAAATCCCAAACAAGTTCATTGCAGTTAAACATTTTCAAGTAAACCAAATAGTGTAGGCTGACATTTAAAGGCTAATTTACTGTAGTTTAATTTATAGACTTCATGAATATAAATCTGCCAAAGATACAGTATATACCTTCCAGCTGAATTAATCAAACTTGCAGGCTAATATACTGTACAGTTACCATTTGGCCTTTTGGCTTCTGATCTTAAGTTAACACCACAGAGCAAATTGGAACAAAATAGCCTTCTAAAGTTTCTACGGAAACCTCTGTGTGAGGCTCAGAAATCTTGTCCCTCCCGCGTTGTCAATTAACAGCATATAAGGCGAGAGAAAACCTGTACAACCCTGGCAGTTGGCTAAATCTCTGCTTCAGAGAAAAACTGTAGATTGATGCCTCCTTCTCTGCTAGTTCTGAGGAATTAGTTGGAATGCCGTTATTAGGGAGCAAATACAAAAACAGGTGGACCAATTCAAATAGGGATGTCTGGAGGACTTGCTATGGAGATAGACCCTGAATTTGGTTGTAGGCAGCACCACCACAGACAGACAGTGGTGGGAATGTTATGGCTGCACAAAGCAAGCAGCCACATTCTCCTGTGTCAACATGGGCTACTGCTCTCCTTCTTCCACCAAATCAAGAGGGCAGAAAATCTTCATCAATACAAAGGCTAACTGGGGTTTTAACATCAGTTGTGTCGAACCTGTTCTACTCAGCCACTGTCACACGCACACACAGACACACATAGAGACAGACTGAGACAAACACTTATTCAAACACAACATGTCTGTAAACAAATACATATTTTACTAGAATGACTAGAATGCCCAAACACTAACTTGTAGGAAAACTGAAGAGACAAGTCTGCTGATTTACCTCATTCTTTACTTTTTAAATGTTATTGTATTATTTTATATGATTTCATTGGATATTTTATAAACAATACAAAACATACACATACAAACGACAACATCATACAAACATCACATCTGTCCAGACCCACTAGCCCCCACCCCTATCTCCAGCGCCCACATCACTTTCTGCCACATGGTCTCAAACTGCACCATTCTGTTTCTCTCTGTCACCCACGCTCTCTGCATTTCATGATCATAAAGTATTAGACCATTACATTGCGTGAACGCCGGGGGCATTTTTACATTTCTTTTTAGCTAATTGCTGAGAAGAGTATCATCCTGTTCCCATCTCTGGTTCACAGTGGGACAGGAGGGGACATGTTCTCCACCACCAAACACACACACACAGAGACATGACTACCTTCACTGAATTAAGATTATACACACATGTAGATGTCGAGGGATACATTTTTTGCATTGGAATTGTTTGAATTCTGCTTACATCACGCTGTACCACAATAAATATAAAGTGGAAATGCAGAGACTCCAAGACCATTGAGTGCTTTCAAAGTGACAGGTTGGTGCGAGTCCACCGCTGGTGTGACTGTCCCCTGTAGGGCCTGGTGTGACTGTCCCCTGTAGGGCCTGGTGGGACTGTCCCCTGTAGGGCCTGGTGGGACTGTCCCCTTTCGGGACCCTGGTGTGACTGTCCTCTGTAGGGAACCTGTTGTGACTGTCCCCTGTAGGGCCTGGTGTGACTGTCCCCTGTAGGGCCTGGTGTGACTGTCCCCTGTAGGGCCTGGTGGGACTGTCCCCTGTAGGGCCTGGTGGGACTGTCCCCTTTCGGGACCCTGGTGTGACTGTCCTCTGTAGGGCCTGGTGTGACTGTCCCCTGTAGGGCCTGGTGTGACTGTCCCCTGTAGGGCCTGGTGTGACTGTCCCCTGTAGGGCCTGGTGTGATTGTTCTCTGTAGGGAACCTGGTGTGACTGTCCCCTGTAGGGCCTGGTGTGACTGTCCCCTGTAGGGCCTGGTGTGACTGTCCCCTGTAGGGCCCCTGGTGTGACTGTCCCCTGTAGGGAGGGTGCCACTGGTACCACAGATAACAATGCTAACACACTGTAACATGGTGCAGCAGGGATGCACTTGACTCAATGGGGGTAATATGGCATTAAGGTGATGTGAATGAAATGCTTCTTTGGTGGTTGGAAGTTAACACAGCTGGACGATGAATAACCATATATGTTGTAGTTTGGGTTTTCCTTTATTAACCTGATCATGGAAGTTAACACAGCTGGACGATGAATAACCATATATGTTGTAGTTTGGGTTTTCCTTTATTAACCTGATCATGGAAGTTAACACAGCTGGACGATGAATAACCATATATGTTGTAGTTTGGGTTTTCCTTTATTAACCTGATCATGGAAGTTAACACAGCTGGACGATGAATAACCATATATGTTGTAGTTTGGGTTTTCCTTTATTAACCTGATCATGGAAGTTAACACAGCTGGACGATGAATAACCATATATGTTGTAGTTTGGGTTTTCCTTTATTAACCTGATCATGGAAGTTAACACAGCTGGACGATGAATAACCATATATGTTGTAGTTTGGGTTTTCCTTTATTAACCTGATCATGGAAGTTAACACAGCTGGACGATGAATAACCATATATGTTGTAGTTTGGGTTTTCCTTTATTAACCTGATCATGGAAGTTAACACAGCTGGACGATGAATAACCATATATGTTGTAGTTTGGGTTTTCCTTTATTAACCTGATCATGGAAGTTAACACAGCTGGACGATGAATAACCATATATGTTGTAGTTTGGGTTTTCCTTTATTAACCTGATCATGGAAGTTAACACAGCTGGACGATGAATAACCATATATGTTGTAGTTTGGGTTTTCCTTTATTAACCTGATCATGGAAGTTAACACAGCTGGACGATGAATAACCATATACGTTGTGGTTTGGGTTTTCCTTTATTAACCTGATCATGGAAGTTAACACAGCTGGACGATGAATAACCATATATGTTGTAGTTTGGGTTTTCCTTTATTAACCTGATCATGGAAGTTAACACAGCTGGACGATGAATAACCATATATGTTGTAGTTTGGGTTTTCCTTTATTAACCTGATCATGGAAGTTAACACAGCTGGACGATGAATAACCATATATGTTGTAGTTTGGGTTTTCCTTTATTCACCTGATCTTTGAAGTTAACACAGCTGGACGATGAATAACCATATATGTTGTAGTTTGGGTTTTCCTTTATTAACCTGATCATGGAAGTTAACACAGCTGGACGATGAATAACCATATACGTTGTAGTTTGGGTTTTCCTTAATTAACCTGATCATGGAAGTTAACACAGCTGGACGATGAATAACCATATATGTTGTAGTTTGGGTTTTCCTTTATTAACCTGATCATGGAAGTTAACACAGCTGGACGATGAATAACCATATATGTTGTAGTTTGGGTTTTCCTTTATTAACCTGATCATGGAAGTTAACACAGCTGGACGATGAATAACCATATATGTTGTAGTTTGGGTTTTCCTTTATTAACCTGATCATGGAAGTTAACACAGCTGGACGATGAATAACCATATATGTTGTAGTTTGGGTTTTCCTTTATTAACCTGATCATGGAAGTTAACACAGCTGGACGATGAATAACCATATATGTTGTAGTTTGGGTTTTCCTTTACTAACCTGATCATGGAAGTTAACACAGCTGGACGATGAATAACCATATATGTTGTAGTTTGGGTTTTCCTTTATTAACCTGATCATGGAAGTTAACACAGCTGGACGATGAATAACCATATACGTTGTAGTTTGGGTTTTCCTTTATTAACCTGATCATGGAAGTTAACACAGCTGGAGATGAATAACCATATATGTTGTAGTTTGGGTTTTCCTTTATTAACCTGATCATGGAAGTTAACACAGCTGGACGATGAATAACCATATATGTTGTAGTTTGGGTTTTCCTTTATTAACCTGATCATGGAAGTTAACACAGCTGGACGATGAATAACCATATACGTTGTAGTTTGGGTTTTCCTTTATTAACCTGATCATGGAAGTTAACACAGCTGGACGATGAATAACCATATATGTTGTAGTTTGGGTTTTCCTTTATTAACCTGATCATGGAAGTTAACACAGCTGGACGATGAATAACCATATACGTTGTAGTTTGGGTTTTCCTTTATTAACCTGATCATGGAAGTTAACACAGCTGGACGATGAATAACCATATATGTTGTAGTTTGGGTTTTCCTTTATTAACCTGATCATGGAAGTTAACACAGCTGGACGATGAATAACCATATATGTTGTAGTTTGGGTTTTCCTTTATTAACCTGATCATGGAAGTTAACACAGCTGGACGATGAATAACCATATATGTTGTAGTTTGGGTTTTCCTTTATTAACCTGATCATGGAAGTTAACACAGCTGGACGATGAATAACCATATACGTTGTAGTTTGGGTTTTCCTTTATTAACCTGATCATGGAAGTTAACACAGCTGGACGATGAATAACCATATATGTTGTAGTTTCCTTTATTAACCTGATCATGGAAGTTCTTTAAAACTGTCTGAGACTCGTAGACAATTGTAACTTGTGGTATTCATGGATAAGAAATCATAATTACTAGTTAATGGATATGAAAGTGTGAGGAAACTACCAGTGGGCCTATATGTCAGACCAATTAGTTTGACCTGTTCACTTCTCAGTCAGTCCGACTGACTCAGAGCATTATCAATATACATGCATTCCATTTAGCTTCCTCAGCGCTCCTCAGAGCATTATCAATCTACATGCATTTAATTTAGCTTCCTCGGCGCGGCCTCCCGGGTGGCGCAGTGGTTAAGGGCGCTGTACTGCAGCGCCAGCTGTGCCATCAGAGTCCCTGGGTTCGCGCCCAGGCTCTGTCGTAACCGGCCGCGACCGGGAGGTCCGTGGGGCGACACACAATTGGCCTAGCGTCGCCCGGGTTAGGGAGGGATTGGTCGGTAGGGATCTCCTTGTCTCATCGCGCACCAGCGACTCCTGTGGCGGGCCGGGCGCAGTGCGCGCTAGCCAAGGTTGCCAGGTGTACGGTGTAGCCTCCGACACATTGGTGCGGCTGGCTTCCGAGTTGGATGCGCACTGTGTTAAGAAGCAGTACGGCTGGTTGGGTTGTGTATCGGAGGACGCATGACATTCAACCTTCGTCTCTCCCGAGCCCGTACGGGAGTTGTAGCAATGAGACAAGATAGTTGCTACTACAACAATTGGATACCACGAAATTGGGGAGAAAAAGGGGTAAAATAAAATAAAAAATTTTAAAAAATTGCTTCCTCGGTGCTCCTCAGGGCATTATCAATCTACATGCATTCCATTTAGCTTCCTCAGAGCTCCTCAGGGCATTATCAATCTACATGCATTCCATGTAGCTTCCTCAGAGCTCCTCAGGGCATTATCAATCTACATGCATTTCATTTAGCTTCCTCGGTGCTCCTCAGGGCATTATCAATCTACATGCCTTTCATTTAGCTTCCTCAGAGCTCCTCAGGGCATTATCAACCTACATGCATTTCATTTAGCTTCCTCAGAGCTCCTCAGGGCATTATCAATCTACATGCCTTTAATTTAGCTTCCTCAGCGCTCCTCAGGGCACCATCCAACAGCACCGGTACACACACAGCCTCCCAAACTGCTAGAGGAGTGAAGGAGTGGCAGTTAGTGAAGGACTTCATTAAGATTAGAGGAGTACAGAGACAGAGCAGAGCTGCAGTTAGACTGCCTGGGCTGTGCCAACTAGGCACAGGGTTTAAGAGTTCTTCCAGAGTCACCCCTGAAGACCTGCCTGGCGGTCAGTTAGAGTGTTCTGGGGAGAAGCGCGGGGAGAGAGAGAGAGGGTGGGTGGAAATGAGGAAAGGAGGGAGAAAGAGAGAAAAAGAGAGGGAGATATATACAGAGAGAGAGTATGAGAGAGAGAGAGTGAGAGAGAGTGAGAGAGAGTATGAGAGAGAGAGAGAGAGAGAGAGAGAGAGAGAGAGAGAAAAAAAATTGAATTGAGAGAGAGTGAGAGAGAGAGAAAATTGAATTGAGAGAGAGCGAGAGAGAGAAAATTGAATTGAGAGAGAGAGAGAAAATTGAATTGAGAGAGAGAGAGAAAGAGAGAAAAAAATGTAATTGGGAGAGAGAGAGAGAGAGAGAGAGAGAGAGAGAGAGAAAATTGAATTGAGAGAGAGCGAGAGAGAGAAAATTGAATTGAGAGAGAGCGAGAGAGAAAATTTAATTGAGAGAGAGAGAGAAAATTTAATTGAGAGAGAGAGAGAAAATTGAATTGAGAGAGAGAGAGAGAGGGAGAGAGAGAGAGAGAGAGAGGGAGAGGGAGAGGGAGAGGGAGAGAGAGAGAGAGAAAATTGAATAGAGAGAGAGAGAGAGAGAGAAAAAAAATTGCATTGAGAGAGAGAGAACATTGACTTGAGAGAGAGAGAGAGATAGATTACATTGAATTGAGACACAGAGAGGGAGATTACATTAAATTGAGAGAGAGAGAGAGAGAGAGAGAGAGAGAGAGAGAGAGAGAGAGAGAGAGAGAGAGAGAGGGAGAGGGAGAGAAAGGGATTTTAAATTGAATTGAGAGAGAGACAGAGAGGGAGATTACATTGAATTAGGAGAGAGAGAGAGAGAGAGAGAGAGAGAGAGAAATTTCCTGACAAAATGTTTAAAAATATTTTTTAAATTTGTGTTAATTCCCCAAATTTGAAACCCTTATTCAAGGTTTTAAAGACCTCTCTGATGAGAGTAGGCTATCCGTCCTGTTATCCGGGGGAGGACACAGAGAGCTGTGGGTTGACAGCGTACTACATTGCTGCCTGCCATAAGATGAGGGACAGTGTCTGACAGACCAATCAACCTGCACATGTCCTCTACTGTATGCTTATTGTTATTGTTCAATGTATGGTTATTTTGACCCTTGGTTATTGTTGTTACTGTTGTCCCGTTGACAATTTTGATTCTTATTATTTCATGTTGTGTGTTGTCCTTGTTAATGCAGACAGAGAAAAGCTCCAACTTCTTAATCATAGCCTCAATTTTGTCACGCACATTGAATATAGTTGTGGAGAGTCCCTGTAATCCTAGATTCAGATCATTCAGGAGAGAAAAAACATCCCCCAGATAGGCCAGTCGTGTGAGAAACTCGTCATAATACAAGCGGTCAGACAAGTTAAAATGATGGTCAGTAAAGAAAACTTTAAGCTCGTCTGTCACAACATCCACCAAAGGTGGCTCCTCTCCCTGTTCGGGCGGCGCTCGGCGGTCGTTGTCACCGGTCTACTAGCTGCCACCAAAGGTGGCTCCTCTCCCTGTTCGGGCGGCGCTCGGCGGTCGTTGTCACCGGTTTACTAGCTGCCACCAAAGGTGGCTCCTCTCCCTGTTCGGGCGGCGCTCGGCGGTCGTCGTCACCGGTCTACTAGCTGCCACCAAAGGTGGCTCCTCTCCCTGTTCGGGCGGCGCTCGGCGGTCGTCGTCACCGGTCTACTAGCTGCCACCTAAGGTGGCTCCTCTCCCTGTCCGGGCGTCGCTCGGCGGTCGTCGTCACCGGTCTACTAGCTGCCACTAAAGGTGGCTCCTCTCCCTGTCCGGGCGTCGCTCGGCGGTCGTTGTCACCAGTCTACTAGCTGCCACCAAAGGTGGCTCCTCTCCCTGTCCGGGCGTCGCTCGGCGGTCGTTGTCACCGGTCTACTAGCTGCCACCGAAGGTGGCTCCTCTCCCTGTCCGGGCGTCGCTCGGCGGTCGTCGTCACCGGTCTACTAGCTGCCACCAAAGGTGGCTCCTCTCCCTGTCCGGGCAGCGCTCGGCGGTCGTCGTCACCGGTCTACTAGCTGCCACCGAAGGTGGCTCCTCTCCCTGTCCGGGCGGCGCTCGGCGGTCGTTGTCACCGGTCTACTAGCTGCCACCAAAGGTGACTCCTCTCCCTGTCCGGGCGGCGCTCGGCGGTCATTGTCACCGGTCTACTAGCTGCCACCAAAGGTGGCTCCTCTCCCTGTCCGGGCGGAGCTCGGCGGTCGTTGTCACCGGTCTACTAGCTGCCACCAAAGGTGGCTCCTCTCCCTGTCCGGGCGGCGCTTGGCGGTCGTTGTCACCGGTCTACTAGCTGCCACCGATACTTTTTTATTTTCTGTTGGTTTTGTGTTGATTGTTTTCACCTGTTGCTTATTCTGATTCATCAATGTTCTATTTAAACTTCCAGTGCCCGCCTGCTTTTGTGCGGGTTTATTCCTACTGTCAGTGGCGAAGTTGGTTTTCTCTGGTCTGGTCTGGTCCAGGAGGTTAGGTCTGGTCTGGTCTGGTCCAGGAGGCTAGGTCTGGTCTGGTCCAAGAGGCTGGGTCTGGTCTGGTCCAGGAGGCTAGGTCTGATCTGGTCCAGGAGGCTGGGTCTGGTCCAGGAGGATAGGTCTGGTCTGGTCTGGTTCAGGAGGCTAGGTATGGTCTGGTCTGGTCCAGGAGGCTAGGTCTGTTTTGGTCCAGGAGGTTAGGTCTGGTCCAGGAGGCTAGGTCTGGTCTGGTCTGGTCCAGGAGGCTGGGTCTGGTCTGGTCCAGGTGGCTAGGTCTGGTCTGGTCTGGTCCAGGAGTCTAGGTCTGGTCTGGTCCAGTTGGCTAGGTCTGGTTTGGTCTGGTCCAGGAGGTTAGGTCTGGTCTGGTCTGGTCCAGGAGGCTAGGTCTGGTCTGGTCTGGTCCAGGAGGCTAGGTCTGGTCTGGTCCAAGAGATTAGTCTGGTCTGGTCTGGTCCAGGAGGCTAGGTCTGGTCTAGTCCAGGAGGCTGCGTCTGATCTGGTCCAGGATGCTAGGTCTGGTCCAGAAGGCTAGGTCTGGTCCAGGAGGCTAGGTCTGGTCTGGTGCAGAAGGCTAGGTCTGGTCTGGTCCAGGAGGTTAGGTCTGGTCTGGTCTGGTCCAGGAGGCTAGGTCTGGTCTGGTCCAAGAGGCTGGGTCTGGTCTGGTCCAGGAGGCTAGGTCTGATCTGGTCCAGGAGGCTGGGTCTGGTCCAGGAGGCTAGGTCTGGTCTGGTCTGGTACAGGGGGCTATGTCTGGTCTGGTCCAGGAGGCTACAGTAGGTCTGGTCTGGTCTGGTCTGGTCTGGGAACTTAGGATGAAGTGATGAGCTGAGTTGAGATGACCACAGCAGCGGAGGGTCAGGGGCCACACTCAATAAATCAATGAAAACATGGAGAGCCAGTGCTTTAAAAGGTCAGCCTGACAGAGCTAGACAGTGTCTGCGTCCCAAATGACACCCTATTCCCTATATAATGCATTTGAATTGGGACAAAGCCAGCGTCTTAGCTAGCCTCGTACGAACCAGCTTCCACATCCTGAAACCATAGTATCGCCTTGACGAGGGAACTTATACATTACCGGGTTCTGCTATTCTCCCTCCCAGTGGTCTGTCCCTGTAAAACGAAGTCCTATATCTCAGATAGTCGCCTGTGTTGGCAGAGGAACATTGTTTCCAGAAGAGTGTCTCAGGCCTTTCATCAAAGCTCTTGACAGCAGGTTAACAACCCTACTGAAACCAACGATCACACCTTGACAGGACTACGGAGCAAAGCTCGCTCTCTCTATATCCCTGTCTCTCTTTTCTCAATCTTTATTTTCTCTCTTTCTCTCTCTCTCTCTCTCTCTCTATATCCCTGTCTCTCTTTTCTCAATCTTTATTTTCTCTCTCTCTCTCTCTCTCTCTCTCTCTCTCTTGAGCTCACAGTCGGTAAAATACAGCAGCTCATTATAAACTGCACAGGCACTTGTGTAACCGCACACTAGTGAAGGAGTGAGTGAGAGAGCGTGGACAACAAGTCCGAGCTTGTGGATACAGAGGGAGGCGTGTTCAGACTGGCTAACTAAATCCTCCCCTTTGCAGTGTGTTTCTGTCTCTTCACCTCCACTCAACTGTGTGTTTCTGTCTCTTCACCTCCACTCAACTGTGTCTTTCTGTCTCTCCACCTCCACTCAACTGTGTGTTTCTGGGCTGCTGAAGACTGGAGACTGCAAGGGCACACACACACACAGCTCGAACACCAGCCTGCCAATCCCGAATTAACTCCAGATAAAACATTTAAATTAATTCCAATGTCTCCTATCTGCATCATCACAGCCACTTAAATTAGGTTTAAAACAGGTTTAAAACGAAATACAAAACAAAACAAAGAAGTTTCCTGTGAAAGGCCAATCTCTGCTTGAGGTAATGAAGGGAAGCGTACATCAGACAGCATCTCTCTCTGCATCCCAGAGGCTGAGTGATGTTTTACACGTCTCCACTGTGATCTCACAGTGCTATCACACTGTTCCCAGCATGATGGTGTGCTGTGAGGGGGGATTTACCCAAGCACCATTTGTGTGTGTGAACCCACCTCCTCCATCACTTACCCACCCAACCCACACACACCCACACCCACAAACACACACCCACCCACCCACCCACACACACACACACACACACACACACACACACACACACACACACACACACACACACACACACACACACACACACACACACACACACACACACACACACACACACACACACACAGACAGTCCTAAGGCTGCTGATTTCAGGACTGTGCTAGCGGAGTAAACATTACAACACTAGCACTGTGGATGGAGAGGAGAGGGGGTCTGGTAAGCATCTAGCCTGCAGTATTGTAGCCTGGCTGGTTTGATTACAGTTTGTTGTGGGCTCAGAGGGGAGGTGGACTGTAGCCATCACTGTGTGATTATTATATGCTGACTGCAGTGACTGGTTACTCAGGTAACACTATTATCAAGCAGGCTGATCCATGATGTTGTTTCAGCAAAAGCCCAATGAAAAGTTTACGCAGTAACTTAGAGTCAAGGTATCCTTGACACAGATCCTTGGCACAGATCAAATCACCTGTGTTATGTACTGTAGTTATTACATCTCCATTATGATTTGTTCCATCCGTCTCACTCACTTTCTCCCCTTTGATAAAGAAACAGAAACTGAAAACCACTGCTTTTAATCAGGGCAAGGTGACCGGAAACATGACCGAATACAAACAGTGTAGCTATTCCCTCCGCAAGGCAATCAAACAAGCTAAGCGTCAGTATAGAGACAAATCAAATCAAATCAACCATAGTGCCCTCCAAGCTCGTCATCTCAATTCAACGGCTCAGACACAAGAGGTATGTAGCAGGGTCTACAGTCAATCACGGATTACAAAAAGAAAACTGGCCCCGTCACGGACCAGGATGTCTTGCTCCGAGGCAGACTAAATAACTTTTTTGCCCGCTTTGAGGACAATACAGTGCCACTGACACGGCCCGCAACTAAAACATGCAGACTCTCCTTCACTGCAGCCGACGTGAAGAAAACATTTAAACGTGTCAACCCTCGCAAGGCTGCAGGCCCAGACAGCATCCCCAGCCGCGCCCTCAGAGCATGCGCAGACCAGCTGGCTGGTGTGTTTACGGACATATTCAATCAATCCCTATCCCAGTCTGTTGTTCCCGCATGCTTCAAGAGGGCCACCATTGTTCCTGTTCCCAAGAAAGCTAAGGTAACTGAGCTAAACGACTACCGCCCCGTAGCACTCACTTCCGTCATCATGAAGTGCTTTGAGAGACTAGTCAAGGACCATATCACCTCCACCCTACCTGACACCCTAGACCCACTCCAATTTGCTTACCGCCCAAATAGGTCCACAGACGATGCAATCTCAACCACACTGCACACTGCCCTAACCCATCTGGACAAGAGGAATACCTATGTGAGAATGCTGTTCATCGACTACAGCTCGGCATTTAACACCATAGTGCCCTCCAAGCTCGTCATCAAGCTCGAGACCCTGGGTCTCGACCCCGCCCTGTGCAACTGGGTACTGGACTTCCTGACGGGCCGCCCCCAGGTGGTGAGGGGCCCCACAAGGGTGCGTTCTGAGCCCTCTCCTGTACTCCCTGTTCACCCACGACTGCGTGGCCACGCACGCCTCCAACTCAATCATCAAGTTTGCGGACGACACAACAGTGGTAGGCTTGATTACCAACAATGACGAGACGGCCTACAGGGAGGAGGTGAGGGCCCTCGGAGTGTGGTGTCAGGAAAATAACCTCACACTCAACGTCAACAAAACTAAGGAGATGATTGTGGACTTCAGGAAACAGCAGAGGGAACACCCCCCTATCCACATCGATGGAACAGTAGTGGAGAGGGTAGTAAGTTTTAAGTTCCTCAGCGTACACATCACAGACAAACTGAATTGGTCCACCCACACAGACAGCATCGTGAAGAAGGCGCAGCAGCGCCTCTTCAACCTCAGGAGGCTGAAGAAATTCGGCTTGTCACCAAAAGCACTCACAAACTTCTACAGATGCACAATCGAGAGCATCCTGTCGGGCTGCATCAACGCCTGGTACGGCAACTGCTCCGCCCACAACCGTAAGGCTCTCCAGAGGGTAGTGAGGTCTGCACAACGCATCACCGGGGGCAAACTACCTGCCCTCCAGGACACCTACACCACCCGATGTCACAGGAAGGCCATAAAGATCATCAAGGACAACAACCACCCGAGCCACTGCCTGTTCACCCCGCTATCATCCAGAAGGCGAGGTCAGTACAGGTGCATCAAAGCTGGGACCGAGAGACTGAAAAACAGCTTCTATCTCAAGGCCATCAGACTGTTAAACAGCCACCACTAACATTGAGTGGCTGCTGCCAACACACTGACTCAACTCCAGCCACTTTAATAATGGGAATTGATGGGAAATTATGTAAAATAATTCACTAGCCACTTTAAACAATGCTACCTAATATAATGTTTACATACCCTACATTATTAATCTCATATGTATATGTATATACTGTACTCTATATCATCTACTGCATCTTTATGTAATACATGTATCACTAGCCACTTTAACTATGCCACTTTGTTTACATACTCATCTCATATGTATACACTGCACTCAATACCATCTACTGTATCTTGCCTATGCCGCTCTGTACCATCACTCATTCATATATCTTTATGTACATATTCTTTATCCCCTTACACTTGTGTCTATAAGGTAGTAGTTTTGGAATTGTTAGCTAGATTACTTGTTGGTTATTACTGCATTGTCGGAACTAGAAGCAGAAGCATTTCGCTACACTCGCATTAACATCTGCTAACCATGTGTATGTGACAAATAAAATTTGATTTGATTTGAAATCTCCTAACAACAAGGGCTCCAAATACCAAATGTTAACATTTCTCTATCCATTCCTCCAGGTTTCCCACAGACCTGGATCAGGCCCACAACTCTGGATGACACAGAAACATGTCTGATATGCTGTGGCCCAGGCATATCATCAGAATGTTCCATGTTTTCCAATCGTCCCCCATGGAGCTCCTCCAGGCTTCAGGATCTGGGGCAAGCAGTCAGCAGTCAAGGCCCAGAACAAAAAGCCTGCCTGGGGGATGAGGAGGCAGGGTGTGGTGCGGAGAGGGAACACTGGAATAGCTGGGCCAGCAGAGACCACCTGGAGGGGGGTACCAGGCACCGCTCCGCTCAGCCCTGTTCTGTTCTACCTGCCTTCCTTCCACCGCTGGCCTGGAACTAGCCGCAGTTGGAATGGAGAGGGAGCATCAGTAATTACGACCCACAACTGAGGTTGTAATAAGACCCAGCACCTGGGAAAGAGAGTGGGTGGAGAGGAGAGGAGGACGCAGTGTGGCTAACAGTACCTTACTACAGGGGGAATCAGTATACATCTCATAGAGAAAGCCTAGTGTGCGGTCAGAGAACTTGTAATGAATATGCAGAGCAGACCTAAGACAAAGCTTCCATGGCTTGCTGTGCTAAGAGGCTCACTTGTCACTCCATGAGCGACAATTTACTTTAAGTGAGATCTGCTACACAGGCCAGAGACAAAATGAAGAGTTTATTTCCAAAATTGTATATTTAAGCAATAAGGCACGAGGGGGTGTGGTATATGGCACAACGCATCACAGACACAGCCCTTAGCCGTTGTCACGCCCTGACCTTAGAGAGCCTTTTTATGTCTCTATTTGGTTTGGTCAGGGTGTGATTTGGGGTGGACATTCTATGTTTTGTTTTCTATGATTTTGTGTTTCTATGTTTTGGCCGGGTATGTTTCTCAATCAGGGACAGCTGTCTATCGTTGTCTCCATACTTAGGTAGCCCTTTTTCCCTACTTTCGTTGTGGGTAGTTCACTTTGTTTGTGTCACTAAGCTTCACGGTTGTTTTTTTGGCGAAAATTTGAAATAAAAATAAAAATGTACGCACACCACGCTGCACCTTGGTCTTCTTCCAGCAACGGCCGTGACAGCCGTGGTATATTGGCCATATATCACAAACCCCAGAGGTGCCTTGTTTGCTATTACAAACTGGTTACGAACGTAATTAGAACAGCAAAAATAAATGTTTGTCATACCTGTGGTATATGGTCTGGTATACCACGGTTGTCAGCCAATCAGCATTCAGGGCTCAAACTACCCAACTACCAATTTTTCACATGTTTTTTCATCAGAAATTATTGCTGGATAAGAGCATCTGCTAAGTCAGGATTTCGAAATATATGCCTTTTAGATCATAATGAATGTCATTATAATGATGGGGGGGGACCTGATCCTAAATCAGCACTCCTAACATCTATTCTAGAAACATCTGCTCCAGGTCAGATGTTTCAGCACGTCACTTCCTGTTGAACGCGGAATGAGGAAGAGCTCGGTTTAATTTTTTTGAAAAGTTTGTTGTTTGAAAGTGCATTGGAAAGTTATTGGTAGCTATCTAGCTTCTTAGTTTGAATCCCACGACTCAGTTGGCATCAGTTACTGGGACTGCTTGTCTATTTCCAGTGATCCTGCCGACCAAGGACTGGTCTGAGGAGCTATTTGGTTCGCAGCTAGCCTAGCTGCTAGCTAGCTGCATATCAAGCAAGCAAAGTTTTCTTGAACGCAGCCCACGATGCGGTTAGCCATTGTGGCTGGGACAGTGGATTGTCCCAGGTTTGTGGCTGTCTAGATCCCTGCTGTTTGTTGTTTTACATTTTCCCCGTGACCTGCCTTGTCTGGAACAGCGTAACTTACAGTGCCTTGCGAAAGTATTCGGCCCCTTTGAAACTTTTTGCCACATTTCAGGCTTCAAACATAAAGATATAAAACTGTATTTTTTTGTGAAGAATCAACAACAAGTGGGACACAATCATGAAGTGGAACGACATTTATTGGATATTTCAAACTTTTTTAACAAATCAAAAACTGAAAAATTGGGCGTGCAAAATTATTCAGCCCCTTTACTTTCAGTGCAGCAAACTCTCTCCATGATCACTCTGGATGAACTGCAGAGATCTACAGCTGAGGTGGGAGACTCTGTCCATAGGACAACAATCAGTCGTATATTGCACAAATCTGGCCTTTATGGAAGAGTGGCAAGAAGAAAGCCATTTCTTAAAGATATCCATAAAAAGTGTTGTTTAAAGTTTGCCACAAGCCACCTGGGAGACACACCAAATATGTGGAAGAAGGTGCTCTGGTCAGATGAAACCAAAATTGAACTTTTTGGCAACAATGCAAAACGTTATGTTTGGCGTAAAAGCAACACACCATCCCCACTGTCAAACATGGTGGTGGCAGCATCATGGTTTGGGCCTGCTTTTCTTCAGCAGGTACAGGGAAGAAGGTTAAAATTGATGGGAAGTTGGATGGAGCCAAATACAGGACCATTCTGGAAGAAAACCTGATGGAGTCTGCAAAAGACCTGAGACTGGGACGGAGATTTGTCTTCCAACAAGACAATGATCCAAAACATAAAGCAAAATCTACAATGGAATGGTTCAAAAATAAACATATCCAGGTGTTAGAATGGCCAAGTCAAAGTCCAGACCTGAATCCAATCGAGAATCTGTGGAAAGAACTGAAAACTGCTGTTCACAAATGCTCTCCATCCAACCTCACTGAGCTCGAGCTGTTTTGCAAGGAGGAATGGGAAAAAATGTCAGTCTCTCGATGTGCAAAACTGATAGAGACATACCCCAAGCGACTTACAGCTGTAATCGCAGCAAAAGGTGGCGCTACAAAATATTATTTTGCACGCCCAATTTTTCAGTTTTTGTTTTGTTAAAAAAGTTAGAAATATCCAATAAATGCCGTTCCACTTCATGATTGTGTCCCACTTGTTGTTGATTCTTCACAAAAAAATACAGTCTTATATCTTTATGTTTGAAGCCTGAAATGTGGCAAAAGGTCGCAAAGTTCAAGGGGGCCGAATACTTTCGCAAGGCACTGTACGTTGCTAGCTACATGACAAAGACCAAAGCCGGCAGGAGTACCGTTGAGGACAGTGGTGTCTCTCTATCACATGTGAAGGATCTTTAAAACAAACTAAAAGAGACCTACAAGCAGTTGTTACAACAACAGGACATCAGTTCTGTGTGTGAATCCATGACAACAATGAAAGATGAATCAGACGAGGGACAATCAATGCGGAACAACATGATTGTGGACGGAATTGCAGAATCTCCACATGAGAGTCTGAGGACAAAGTGAGGGAAATGATCTCTGAGAAATTGAAGATGGACCACAGGAAGAGTGAGGTGGAGCGCACCCACAGGACCGGAAAACCCACCAACGGCCCAGGTGATAGGCCCAGAACGATAGTGTTCCTGAGGTTCAAGTACAAGGTAGCTATTCTGGAAAGAGCCAAGAACGTTACAGGAACGTATATATTCCTCACCGAGGACTATCTTGAAGCTGTGCGCCAGAAGGGGAAAGAACTGATCCCAGCCATGAAAGCTGACAGAGAGGGGGGGAACATTGCTTAAATTTGCTATGATGGGCTCATTGTCCACCCTCCCTCCCAGAAGTCTGGAAGGGATGAGAGAACCAAGCCTATGGGTTCGTAGCCTCAACCCCGCAGCACACACACAGTGGCCTTTACTGGTTCTAACTGTTGGAAAAAAGTGTATTTGACCAAATACAATGCTATTTCTCTGTAAACAAATAACATTAGCATGCTTATAGAGAAGGGCACTCAACATGCACTGCACTGACACAAATGACTGATGATTGGTTGAAAGAAATTGATAATAAGAAGATTGTGGGAGCTGTACTGTCAGATTTCAGTGAAGCCTTTGATATTATTGACCATAACCTGTTGTTGAAAAACGTATGTGCTAAGGCTTTTCAACCTCTGCCATATTGTGTATTCAGAGCTATAGACTGTATCTAATATAACTCTAATATAAAGCTTCTCAAATGTCAAACATGTAAAGTGTGGTGTACCGCAGGGTAGCTTTCTAGGCCCTGTACTCTTTTCTATTTTGACCAATGACCTGCCACTGGCATTAAACAAAGCATGTGTGTCCATGTATGCTGATGATTCAACCATATACGCAACAGCAACCACAGCTAATGAAGTCACTGAAACCCTTAACAAACAGTTGCAGTCTTTTTTGGAATTG
This sequence comes from Oncorhynchus mykiss, assembly GCF_057628025.1. NCBI lineage: Eukaryota > Metazoa > Chordata > Actinopteri > Salmoniformes > Salmonidae > Oncorhynchus > Oncorhynchus mykiss. The sequence continues at coordinate 42,049,486 of NC_143043.1, forward strand.
GTGGCCAGTAATAAACTGGTCCAGAACATCTCTAAAACTAAGAGCATTGTATTTGGGACAAATCATTCATTAAGCTCTAGACCTCAGCTGAATCTGGTAATGAATGGCCTGGCTGTTGAACAAGTTGAGGAGACTAAATTACTTGGCATTCCCTTAGATTGTAAACTGTCATGGTCAAAACAGTTTGATTCAATGGTTGTAAAGATGAGAACGTGTTCTCTGTCAACTTACCTGGTAAAATAACGGATAAATAAATCAAATAAAAGATGGGGAGAGGTCTAGCCGTAATAAAGAGATGCTCTGCTTCTTTGACACCACACTCCAAAAAGCAAGTTCTGCAGGCTCTAGTTTTGTCTTATCTTGATTCTTGTCCAGTCGTGTGGTCCAGTGCTGCAGGGAAAGACCTAGTTAAGCTGCAGATGGCCCAGAACAGAGCGGGAGATTTTGTTCTTAATTGTAATCAGAAGGTGGATATAAATAATATGCATGCCAGTCTCTCTTGGCTAAGAGTTGAGGAGAGACTGACTGCATCACTTCTTGTTTTTATAAGAAACATTAATGTGTTGAAAATCCCAAATTGTTTGCATAGTCAACATACACACAGCTCTGACACACACTTACCACACCAGACATGCCACCAGGGGTCTTTTCACAGTCCCCAAATCCAAAACAAATTCAAGAAAGCGTACAGTATTATACAGAGCCCTTATTGCATGGAAATTCCTTCCATCTTATATTGCTCAAATAAACAGCAAACTTGGTTTCAAAAACAGATGAAGCAACACCTCACGGCACAACGCCTCTCCCCTATTTAACCTAGATAGTTTGTGTGTATGTATTGATATGTAGGCTATGTGTGCCTTTAAAAAACATGTATGTAGTTCTGTCCTTGAGCTGTTCTTGTCTATTGATGTTCTGTATTTTGTCATTCTGTATTATGTTTTATGTGGACCCCAGGAAGAGTAGATGCTGCTTTTGCAACAGCTAATGGGGATAGTAATAAAATATCAAAATACCAAATACCTATGAATACGGTCTTAGGCCTCCCTGGTTCGCAGTAGAAGTCCCTCTGCCACTCAGTCATACCACTCAGTTGTCTTAGAGACTCATTTGATTTTGCAGCAGACAGCCAGAAAAGGAGGGAAAGTGGGGAGAGGTGAAGCAAAGTAATGTAATATAAAAGGCTGCAAGGTGATTCATCTTCCTTGTCTGTGTCTGGCCTTCAGGTGGACTGGGCCCAGCCTCAGAAGTGAAGGACTGTCTGACTCTGTTGAATAAAAACAAAAGACTTTGGGTAAACTCCACTGGGAGATAGTGAGGGAGGACTTGTGCCTCAAACAGCGCAGGCCAGCGAGAGAAAGATAGACTAGTGGATAAGAGAAGGACAGAGAGACATCAAGGGACATCAAGGGAATGGGCTAAATAACTAAATAGACAACACTAAATAAACTTCAGTTAGTGCTAAACACGGCTGATAGAATCTTGACTAGAACCCAAAAGATTGTATCATATTACTCTAGTGCTAGCCTCTCTACAATGGCTTGTGCTACGGTCACAAGACACAGGCCTCCTAACTGTCCCAGCTGGAGGCAGGGCTTTCTCCTATAGAGTTTCATTTTTATGGAATGGTCTGCCTATCCATGTGAGAGACGCAGACTTGGTCTCAACCTTTAAGTCTTTATTGAAGATTCATTTCTTCAGTAGGTCCTATGATTGAGTGTAGTCTGGCCCAGGAGTGATAAGGTGAACGGAAAGGCACTGGAGCAACGAACCACCACTGGGATTCTCTGCCTCAAACCCTATTACAGGGGCTGAGTCACTGGCTTACTGGTGCTCTTCCATGCCATCCCTAGGAGGGGTATGTCACTTGAGTGGGTTGAGTCACTGATGTGATCTTCCTGTCCGGGTTGGCGCCCCCCTTGGGTTGTGCCGTGGTGAAGATCTTTGTGGGCTATACTCGACCTTGTCTCAGGATGGTAAGTTGGTGGTTGGAGATATCCCTCTAGTGGTGTGGGGGCTGTCTTTGGCAAAGTGGGTGGGGTTATATCCTGCCTGTTTGGCCCTGTCCGGGGGTATCATCGGACGGGTCCACAGTGTCTCCTGGCCCCTCCTGTCTCAGCCTCCAGTATTTATGCTGCAATAGATTACGTGTCGGGGGGCTAGGGTCAGTCTGTTATATCTGGAGTATTTCCCATCTTATCCGGTGTCCTGTGTGAATTTAATTATGCTCTCTCTAATTTCTCTCTTTTTTTCTCTCTTTCTTTCTTTCTTTCTTTCTTTTTTTCTTTCTTTCTTTCTTTCTTTCTTTCTTTCTTTCTTTCTTTCTTTCTTTCTCTCAGAGGACCTGAGCCCTAGGACCATACCTCAGGACTACCTGGCCTGATGACTCCTTGCTGTCCCCAGTCTACCTGGTCGTGCTGCTGCTCCAGTTTAAACTGTTCTGCCTGCGGAAATGGATTGATTGACTGGACCAAAATCCACCAAAGAGAGAGGAATAGGAGAATAGAGAGAGAGAGAGAGTATGAGGGAGAGAGAGAGAGAGAGAGAGAGAGAGAGAGAGAGAGAGAGAGAGAGAGAGAGAGAGAGAGAGAGAGAGAGAGAGAGTATGAGGGAGAGAGAGAGAGAGAGAGAGAGAGAGAGAGAGACAGAGAGACAGAGAGAGAGAGAGAGAGAGAGAGAGAGAGAGAGAGAGAGAGAGAGAGAGAGAGAGATCGTGAGATGGGGGCAAAGCGAGACAGTGGAGGAGGAGGCAGACAGACAGAGAATCAGACTTATCTTCCAGACGTTAAAAAGGGGGATGACACCCATTTTTTTTATATTTTCCTTTCTTTTCACAAACTGGAATTCAAAACCTTTAATCATCAACTTGAGGAACATCAAACCATTTAATGGAATGATTGAATCATTTCATGTTTACTTCCAGAGACTCATCATTCATACATTCCGTTTGCTTAACGACTCTTGAAATTAAAGCACTTAGCAATTAACATTGAATAGACGAGCCGAGTGACAGGTTGAAATGATATGTGACATACTAAAGTAGGCCATTCATTTGGGTTCAAAGAGAACATATCCTAAGGGGTAATATAGAGACAAAGAGCTTGAGAAGTATGTGTGTGTGTGTGTGTGTGTGTGTGTGTGTGTGTGTGTGTGTGTGTGTGTGTGTGTGCGTGTGCGTGTGCGTGTGCGTGTGCGTGTGTGTGTGTGTGCGTTTGTGTGTGCGTGTGTGTGTGTGTGTGTGTGTGTGCGTGTGTGTGTGTGTGTGTGTGCGTTTGTGTGTGCGTGTGTGTCTTGGGCTTTAAAACATTGATAATGGCTGCAGTATTAAACCTCAAACAATATGTCATAGTTGGAGCTAACTTTATTTGCTTTTCTCTGACTTGCCTTGTCCTCTCTGTTCCCTGTGGAACTTTAAACAGAAAACACAGAGGGGAACGTAATATAATATTAACACATAGATTTCATCAGCAATGCTTTGGAGTTAAATTACACACACACGCACACATACACACACTCTATGACTCAATCAAGGTGCACGTCCTCCCACTGTCTGTCTGTCTGTCTGTCTGTCTGTCTGTCTGTCTGTCTGTCTGTCTGTCTGTCTGTCTGTCTGTCTGTCTGTCTGTCTGTCTGTCTGTCTGTCTGTCTGTCTGTCTGTCTGTCTGTCTGTCTGTCAACAGATGAGATGAAAGACCACAGACGATCAAACACAGACCAGATCAAACTCCCACTAACTGTCACCTCACAGCTCTCTGATGGGTCTTGAATGGCCCCCTGTTCCCTATATACTTGGCTGCTTTTGACTAGGGCCCATAGTGTCCATTATATCGTCCACTATATAGAGAATAGAAGGTCATTTAGGACGCCCCCACTTATTGCAATCAATGGTAACCCCATTTCACTGACTTTAAAACAAAAAGGCACTACTCCTCTGAAAACAGTTATTCTCCTCTGTCTATGCTGCCTGTCTGGAGTCTTATAAACTAAGTGAAACACTTAAATGATGAAATTGAATTGAAGCCACTGAATAAAGTGCCAATCCAATAAGTAATTACCGTCAGAAAGAGACAAGGGCTCAATGGTGAGGGAGGACGTGCTCAGTGCTCGACTCTCTTTCCCCAGTAGACATGACTGCAATTAATGACCTAGGATAAATCACTTAGAGAGAAAACAGTCAGGCTTGTATCCCAAATAGTACCCTGTTCCTTATGTAGTGCACCCCTACAGTAGTGCACTTATATAGGGCAGAGGGTGCCTTTTGAGACACGTCCTTAGTCCAAATTGAACACAATTAAAGTAAGACCATCAGGATCTGGATGGTTCTAACAAATCACCACTGGCCCTTACTTATCAATTACAATCTGCCCAGAAACTTCAGGTCCAAACTAAAATCCACTTACTTGTGATTACATGGTAAAACCAGGCATCAAATCGAACACCACTAGATTAGAATAACATTTTTATGATTGACAAAGATCATTGATCTGTTCAATAGATTTGATGAAATCCACCGATTGAGTGACAAATCATAGTTTTCCATCAAGGCATAGTTTGAACACAATCTTTTCCCCCTTAAAAACAAGTTTTCACTTCACTTGGAGTTGGATTCCAAAGTAGTTGCCTCAGGTGTGTAAATCACTGAGACTGCCCGCCATAAGGGAAAACTTCTGGCAGAGGAAGAGAGAGAAAGAGTGAGATGTGGAGAAGGAAGGGAGGGATAGAAGAGGAGGATGACACACAGCAGAGTGGGGTCCTTTACTCATTGTGAGTGTGTCCTGGCAGGTTGCAGTGCCCCTGGGGGCTGAGCCAACGATTTGTATATACACTAGATGACAAATAGGGGGGGTTGTGTTGACGCCACCATGCCTCCATCTTGGCACTCCACCATCGTTGAAAAAAAATATTCTTGAAGCTATAAAAATGCATTTATTAACGTCTACATTCGTGTTGCAACATTTATTATATTACAGTCATCTTAATGCATACTTTTAAATATTATGTGAGATAAATATAAAAATACAACAAAACAATTGTGATTACTAATGTTACTGTCCTCACTACAACACAAAAATACTTAAATACAAGTAATTTTGTCCTTGAAACATTTAATTGAAGTACTGTAGAATTCCATTCATTCCTATGGAAGACTGCTCCTACTGGGGAGTGGCAATATGGCCAACTGGTGGCTTCAAAGCCTCTCAATGACCAATACATATCATCAGTAATTGAGGGTTTATATACAGAGCAGATACACTAGATCTCCGAAGGTGTCACCACACACACACACACACACACACACACACACACACACACACACACACACACACACACACACACACACACACACACACACACACACACACACACACACACACACACACACACACACACACACTAACCTGGCTTCAGTCAACTCCTCTGAAGGCCTGTGAGACACTACAGCTCTGACCAGGAAAGCTGG